>NC_090273.1:157106125-157406125 GCF_040414725.1 Anabrus simplex | reverse complement strand
GAAAATGAAAGCCTCCCTAGCCCTCGCAAACCTAATAGCGTCGGGGTCGGAAAAGAACAAGAGTTAACCAAGGGAGGTCGGATAGGATAGATGAAAGTGAGGAGCCTGGCACAAGTAAGTGGAAGCAATGCCAGGACTCAGCTAAGGGCCCCGTGGTCGCCAACCCACGCTCCAAAGTTCAGAGCCCCTGGGGCGAGTGAAAATATGGAAGGGGTCCGACACTTCGAAAAATGAAGATATCGGCCAAAGGAAGACAAGGGCCACGAAGGGCATGAAAATGAAAGACTCCCTAGCCCTCGCAAACCTAATAGCGTCGGGGTCTGAAAAGAACGAGAGTTGACCAAGGGAGGTCGGATAGGATAGATGAAAGTGAGGAGCCTGACACAAGTAAGTGGAAGCAATGCCAGAACTCAGCTGAGGGCCCCGTGGATGCCAACCCACGCTCCAAAGTTCAGAGCCCCTGGAGCCCCTTTTAGTCGCCTCTTACGACAGGCAGGGGATACCGTGGGTGTTATTCTACCGCCCCCACCCACAGGGGGAAGACTTCCGACGTCTCGGGAACCTAATACCGTCGGGGTCGGAAAACTAGGTGGTGGTGTTGGTTGTGGTGGTTATTGTTTTAAGAGGTGGTGGTGCTGATGGTGATTATTGTTTTAAGAGGAAGTACAACTAGGCAACCATCCTCTATATAACACTAATCAGAGAGAAAAATGGAAGGGAACCAACACTTCGAAAAATGAAGATATCGGACAAAGAAAGGCAAGGGCCACGAAGGGCGTGAAAATGAAAGACTCCCTAGCCCTCGCAAACCTAATAGCGTCGGGGTCGGAAAAGAACAAGAGTTGACCAAGAGAGGTCGGATAGGACAGATGAAAGTGAGGAGCCCGGCACAAGTAAGTGGAAGCAATGCCAGGACTCAGCTGAGGGCCCCGTGGTCGCCAACCCACGCTCCATAGTTCAGATGGTGGTGGTGATTATTGTTTTAAGAGGAAGTACAACTAGGCAACCATCCTCTATATATCACTAATCAGATGAAAAAATGGAAGGGATCCGACACTTCGAAAAATGAAGGTATCGGTCAAAGAAAGACAAGGGCCACGAAGGGCGTGAAAATGAAAGACTCCCTATCCCTCGCAAACCTAATAGCGTCGGGGTCAGAAAAGAACAAGAGTTGACCAAGCGCGGTCGGATAGGACAGATGAAAGTGAGGAGCCTGGCACAAGTAAGTGGAAGCAATGCCAGGACTCAGCTAAGGGCCCCGTGGTCGCCAACACACGCTCCAAAGTTCAGAGCCCCTGAGGTGCTCCATAGTTCAGAGCCCCTGGGGCTGAAAGTGAGGAGCCTGGCACAAGTAAGTGCAAGGAATGCCAGGACTCAGCTGAGGGCCCTGTCGTCGCCAACCACGCTCGAAAGTTCAGAGTCCCTGGGGCTCATAGGAAGATAAGGGCCACGAAGGGTGTGAAAATGAAACATTCCTTAGGCTTCCATACGTAATACCGTCGGGGTCGGAAAAGAACAAGAGTTGACCAAGGAAGGTCGGATAGGATAGATGAAAGTGAGGAGCCTGGCACAAGTAAGTGGAAACAAAGCCAGGACTCAGCTGAGGGCCCCGTGGTCGCCAACCCACGCTCCAAAGATCAGAGCCCCTGAGGCCCCTTTTAGTCGCCACTTACGGTAGGCAGGGGTTACCGTGGTTGTTATTCTACCGCCCCCAACCACAGGGGGATAGCGTCGGGGTCGGAAAAGAAAAAGTGTTGACCAAGAGGAGTCGAATAGGATAGTGGAAAGTGAGGAACCTCGCACAAGTAAGTGGAAGCAATGCCAGGACTCAGCTAAGGGCCCCGTGGTGGTGGTGACGGTGATTATTGTTTTAAGAGGAAGTACAACTAGGCAACCATCCTCTATATAACACTAATCATAGAGAAAAAATGGAAGGGGTCCGACACTTCGAAAAATGAAGATATCGGTCAAAGAAAGACAAGGGCCACGAAGGGCGTGAAAATGAAAGACTCCCTAGCCCTCGCAAACCTAATAGCGTCGGGGTCGGAAAAGAACAAGAGTTGACCAAGGTAGGTCGGATAGGATAGATGAAAGTGAGGAAACTGGCACAAGTAAGTGGAAGCAATGCCAGCACTCAGCTGAGGGCCCCGTGGTCGCCAACCCACGCTCCAAAGTTCAGAGCCCCTGGGGTGATGGTGGTGATTATTGTTTTAAGAGGAAGTACAACTAGGCAACCATCCTCTATGTAACACTAATCAGGCGGAAAAAATGGAAGGGATCCAACACTTCGAAAAATGAAGATATCGGCCAAAAGAAGATAAGGGCCACGAAGGGCGTGAAAATGAAAGACTCCCTAGCCCTCGCAAACCTAATAGCGTCGGGGTCGAAAAAGAACAAGAGTTGACCAAGGGAGGTCGGATAGGATAGATGAAACTGAGGAGCCTGGCACAAGTAAGTGGAAGTAATGCCAGGACTCGGCTAAAGGCCCCGTGGTCGCCAATCCACGCTCCAAAGTTCAGAGCCCCTGGGGCCCCTTTTAGTCGCCTCTTACGACAGGCAGGGGATACCGTGGGTGTTATTCTACCGCCCCCACCCACAGGGGGAGAAAAGAACAAGAGTTGACCAAGGAAGGTCAGATAGTAAAGATGAAAGTGAGGAGCGTCAAACAAGTAATCGGAAGCAATGCCAGGACTCACCTAAAGACCCCGTGGTCGCCAATCCATGCTCCAAAGTTCAGATCCCTGGGGCTGCACAGGGAGATATGAACTGGGGTGGTGGTAGTGGTGGTGATTCTTGTTTTAAGAGGAAGTACAACTAGGCAACCATCCTCTTTATTTCACTAATCAGAGGGGAAAAAATGGAAGGGATCCGACACTTCGAAAAATGAAGATATCGACCAAAGTAAGACAAGGGCCACGAAGGGCGTGAAAATGAAAGACTCCCTAGCCCTCGCAAACGTAATAGCGTCGGGGTCGGAAAAGAACAAGAGTTGACCAAGAGAGGTCGGATAGGATAGATGAAAGTGAGGAGCCTGGCACAAGTAAGAGGAAGCAATGCCAGGACTCATCTAAGGACCCCGTGGTCGCCAACCCACACTCCCAAGTTCAGAGCCCCCGGGGGCCCCACAGGCAGATATGAACTGGGGAGCATCGCTACAATTCCCAAATACCCAAGAGTTAAAAGGTAGCGAAACCAATAGGCCATGCACATCTTCACGAAACGGATATGAAACCACACATCGATCTGATGACGACAAAAGAAATTTAATTGACGTATCTTTCCGCCATTACAACAAGGCCTAACATCGTCTTTCCTCAACAAAAACGGAGAAAACGAAGACAACAACAAAGAAGGCCACAGATGGACCTGACGAGAACGATCAGGTCAACACAATAGCAGAATTATGTTCAATTTCTGTCGCGACCAACAGCGAAGAGCTGTCTGATACTGCTGAACTACAGTACGATTACATCGTTAGCTATGACGAGTTGAACAAAGTAATGAGAAGTTGAGGGACCCTGAAGCAAGCAAGGACAGACATAAATTTCCAGTACGTAACGTACTTCTAGCCATTGTGAACTCTGGTAAGTGGAAACAACACAAAACAAAAAACACAACCACGGCCATTGTTGAAATTAAAAGTCAATATAGGACATACGACCGCAAGGAACTTCGAACTAATAAGTCATCACCATCGTATGTGGTGGTGGTGGCGATTATTGTTTTAAGAGGAAGTACAACTGAGCAACGATCCTCTATATAACACTAATCAGAGAGAAAATAAAATGAAAGGTATCCGACACTTCGAAAAATGAAGGTATCGGCCAAAGAAAGACAAGGGCCACGAAGGGCGTGAAAATGAAAGACTCCCTAGCCCTCGCAAAACTAATAGCGTCGGGGTCGGGAAAGAATAAGAATGTCCAAGGGAGGTAGGATAGAATAGCTGAAAGGTGGTGGTGGTGATTATTGTTTTAAGAGAAAGTACAACTTGGCAACCATCCTCTATATAACACTAATCAGAGGGAAAAAATGGAAGGGGTCCGACACTTCGAAAAATGAAGATATCAGCTAAAGGAAAACAAGGGCCACGAATGGCGTGAAAATGAAAGACTCCCTAGCCCTCGCAAACCTAATAGCGTCGCGGTTAGAAAAGAACAAGAGTTGACCAAGGAAGGTCGGATAGGATAGATCAAAGTGAGGAGCCTGGCACAAGTAAGTGGAAGCAATGCCAGGACTCAGCTAAGGGCCCCGTGGTCGCCAACCCACTCTCCAAAGTTCAGAGCCCCTGGGGCTAGAATAGCTGAAAGTGAGGAGCCTGGCACAAATAAGTCGAAGCAAAGCCAGGACTCAGCTAAGGGCCCCGTGGTCGCCACCCCACGCTCCAAGTTCAGAGCCCCTGAAGCCCCTTGTAGTCGCCTCTTACGACAGGCAGGGGATACCGTGAGTGTTATTCTACCGCCCCCACCCACAGGGGTAGAGAGACCCTGAGGCCCCTTTTAGTCGCCTCTTACGACAGGCAGGGGATACCGTGGTTATTTTTTTAACGCCCACACCCACAGGGAAAGAGCCCCTGGATCCCCTTTTATTCGCCTCTTACGACAGGCAGGGGATACGGTGGGTGTTATTCTACCGCCCCCACCCACAGAGGGAAGACTTCCGACGTCTCGGGAACCTAATACTTTCGGGGTCGGAAAACGAGGTGGTGGTGGTGGTGGTTGTGGTGGTTATTGTTTTAAGAGGTGGTGGTGGTGCTGGTGGTTATTATTGTTTTAAGAGGAAGAACAACTGGGCAACCATCCTCTATATTACAATAATCAGAGAGAAAAATAGACGGGATCCGACACTCCGAAAAATGAAGTTATCGGTCAAAGGCCAAGAAGAACGTGAAAATGAAAGACTCCCTAGCCTTCGCAAACCTAATAGCGTCGGGGTCGTAAAAGAACAAGAGTTGAGGAAGGGAGGTCGGATAGGATAGATGAAAGTGAGGAGCCTGGCACAAGTAAGTGGAAGCAATGCCAGGACTTAGCTAGGGACCCCGTGGTCGCCAACCCACGCTCCAAACTTCTGAGGTGGTGGTGGTGATTATTGTTTTAAGAGGAAGTACAACTGGGCAACCATCCTCTATATAACAATAATCAGAGGGAAAAATAGACGGGATCCGACACTTCGAAAAATGAAGTTATCGGTCAAAGGCCAAGAAGGGCGTGAAAATGAAAAGACTCCCTAGCCCTCGCAAACCTAATAACGTCGGGTTCGGAAAAGAACAAGAGTTGACCAAGGGAGGTCGGATAGGATAGATGAAAGTGAGGAGCCTGGCACAAGTAAGTGGAAGCAATGCGAGGACTTTACTAAGGGCCCTGTGGTCGCCAACCCACGCTCCAAATTTCTGAACCCCGGTGCCCCTTTTAGTCGCCTCTTACGACAGGCGTGGGATACCGTGGGTGTTATTATACCGCCCCCACCCACAGGGGGAGAAATAGAAGAGAGAGGTTCCGTTTTGGATCCCGCGAGTACTCCGGAAATATGAAGTCGACCTTCGGCAGAGCAATGGAGATGTACCGAATGCAAGGCTATATATCCCAGAGGACGCCCGGTATCTGGTTGCAGTGGTGGTGATTATTGTTTTAAGAGGAGGTACAACTAGGCAACCATCCTCTTTTAACATTAATCAGAGGGAAATTTTGAAGGATCCGAAACTTCAAAAAAAGAAGATATCGGTCAAAGGAAACCTGGTGGCGGTGATTACTGTTTTAAGAGGAAGTACAAATAGGCAACCATCCTCTACTTAACACTAATCAGAGGGAAAACCTGGAAGGGATCCGACATTTCGAAAAATGAGATATCGGTCAAAGACAAAGGCTACGAAGGGCGTGAAAATGAATGGATCCTTGGCCCTCGCAAAACTAATAGCGTCGGAGTCGGAGAGAACAAGATGGTGGTGGTGGTGATTATTGTTTTAAGAGGAAGTACAACTAGGCAACCATCCTCTATTTAACACTAATCAGAAGAAAAAAGGGAAGGGATCCGACACTTCGAAAAATGAAGATATCGGCCAAAGGAAGACGAGGGCCACGAAGGGCGTGAAAATGAAAGACTCCCTAGCCCTCGCAAACCTAATAGCGTCGGGGTCGGAAAAGAACAAGAGTTGACCAAGGGAGGTCGGATAGGATAGATGAAAGTGAGGAGTCTGGCACAAGTAAGTGGAAGCAATGCCAGGACTCAGCTTAGGGCCCCGTGGTCGCCAACCCACGCTCCAAAGTTCAGAGCCCCTGAGGCCCCTTTTAGTCGCCACTTACTATAGGCAGGGGTTACCGTGGGTGTTATTCTACCGCCCCCAACCACAGGGGGATAGCGTCGGGGTCGGAAAAGAAAAAGTGTTGACCAAGAGGAGTCGAATAAGATAGTGGAAAGTGAGGAGCCTCGCACAAGTAAGTGGAAGCAATGCCAGGACTCAGCTAAGGGCCCCGTGGTGGTGGTGACGGTGATTATTGTTTTAAGAGGAAGTACAACTAGGCAACCATCCTCTATATAGCACTAATCAGAGGGAAAATTAGAAGGGATCCGACACTTCGAAAAATAAGATATAGGTCAAAGAAAGACAAGGGCCACGAAGGGCGTGAAAATGAAAGACTCCCTAGCCCTCGCAAACCTAATAGCGTCGGGGTGATGGTGGTGGTGGTGGTGGTGATTATTGTTTTAAGAGGAAGTACAACTAGGCAACCATCCTCTATATAACACTAATCAGACGGAAAAATGGAAGGGATCCGACACTTCGAAAAATGAAGATATCGGCCAAAGGAAGACAAGGGCCACGAAGGGCGTGAAAATGAAAGACTCCCTAGCCCTCGCAAACCTAATAGCGTCGGGGTCGGAAAAGAACAAGAGTTGACCAAGAGAGGTGGTGGTGGTGGTGATTATTGTTTTAAGAGGAAGTACAACTAGGCAACCATCCTCTCCATAACACTAATCAGTGGGAAAGAATAGAAGGGATCCGACACTTCGAAAAATGAAGATATCGGCCAAAGAAAGACAAGGGCCACGAAGGGCGTGAAAGCGAAAAACTCCCTAGCCCTCGCAAACCTAATAGCGTCGGGGTCGGAAAGGAACAAGAGTTGACCAAGGGAGGTCGGATAGGATAGATGAAAGTGAGAAGCCTGGCACAAGTAAGTGGAAGCAATGCCAGGACTCAGCTGAGGACCCCGTGGTCGCCAACCCACGCTCCAAAGTTCAGAGCCTTTGAGGCCCCTTTTAGTCGCCTCTTACGACAGGCAGGGGATACCGTGGGTGTTATTCTACCGCCCCCACCCACAGGGGGATGACCAAGAGAGGTCGGATAGGATAGATGAAAGTGAGGAGCCTGACACAAGTAAGTGGAAGAAATGCCAGGACTCAGCTGAGGGCCTCGTGGTCGCCAACCCACGCTCCAAAGTTCAGAGCCCCTGAGGCCCCTTTTAGTCGCCTCTTACGACAGGCAGGGAGTACCGTGGGTGTTATTCTACCGCCCCCACCCACAGGGGGAGTGATGTTGTACAATTGGGGAAGTACAATTGGGGAACCATCCTCTATATAATACTAATCAGAGAGGAAAAAATGGAAGGGGCCCGACACTTCGAAAAATGAAGGTATCGGCCAAAGGAAGACAAGGGCCACGATAGGCGTGAACGTGAAAGACTCCCTAGCCCTCGCAAACCTAACAGCGTCGGGGTCGGAAAGGAACAAGAGTTGACCATTTGAGATCGGATAGGATAGATGAAAATGAGGAGCCGGGCACAAGTAAGTGGAAGCAATGCCAGGACTCAGCTGAGGACACCGTGGTTGCCAACCCGCGCTCGAAAGTTCATAGCTCCAGGGACCCCTTTTAGTCGCCTCTTACGACAGGCAGGGGATACCGTGGTTGTCATTCTACCGCCCCCACCCACAGGGAGAGTGATGGTGGTTATTGCCTTAAGAGGAAGTACAATTGGGGAACCATCCTATATATAACGCTAATCAGATAGAAAAAATGGAGGGGGTCGGACACTTCGAAAAATGAAAGTATCGCGAAAAGAAGACAAGGGCCACGAAGGGCGTGAAAATGAAAGAATCCTTAGGCCTCGGGAACCTAATATCGGCGGTGCCGGAAAGGTGGTGGGGTGGTGATTATTGTTTTAAGAGGAATTACAACTGAGCAACCATCCTCTAATTAACACTAATCAGAGGGAAAATAAAATGAAAGGGGTCCGACACTTCGAAAAATGAAGGTATCGGCCAAAGAAAGACAAGGGCCACGAAGGGCGTGAAAATGAAAGCGTCCCTAGCCCTCGCAAAACTAATAGCGTCGGGGTCGGGAAAGAATAAGAATTTCCAAGGGAGGTAGGATAGAATAGCTGAAAGTGAGGAGCCTGGCACAAATAAGTCGACGCAAAGCAAAGACTCAGCTAAGGGCCCCGTGGTCGCCACCCCACGTTCCAAGTTCAGAGCCCCTGAAGCCCATTTTAGTCGCCTCTTACGACAGGCAGGGGATACCGTGTGTGTTATCCTACCGCCCCCACCCACAGTGGTAGAGAGCACCTGAGGCCCCTTTTAGTCGCCGCATTCGACAGGCAGGGGATACCGTGGTTATTATTCTAACGCCCAGGTGGTGGTGGTGGTGATTATTGTTTTAAGAGGAAGTGCAACTAGGCAACCATCCTCCATATAACACTAATCAGAGGGAAAATATGGAAGGGATCCGACACTTCGAAGAATGAAGATATCGGCCAAAGGAAGAGGTGGTGGTGGTGGTGATTATTGTTTTAAGAGGAAGTACAACTGGGCAACCATCCTCTATATAACACTAATCAGAGGGGAAAAATGGAAGGGATCCGACACTTCGAAAAATGAAGATATCGGCCAAAGGAAGACAAGGGCCACGAAGGGCATGAAAAGGAAAGACTCCCTAGCCCTCGCAAACCTAATAGCGTCGGGGTCGGAAAAGAACAAGAGTTGACCAAGGGAGGTCGGATAGGATAGATGAAAGTGAGGAGCCTGGCACAAGTAAGTGGAAGCAATGCCAGGACTCAGCTAAGGGCCCCGTGGTCGCCAACCCACGCTCCAAAGTTCAGAGCCCGTGGGGCTACAAAGGAAGACAAGGGCCACGAAGTTGGTGGTGGTGATTATTGTTTTAAGAGGAAGTACAACTAGGCAACCATCCTCTATATAACACTAATCAGAGGAAAAAATGGAAGGGATCCGACACTTCGAAAAATGAAGATATCAGTCAAAGAAAGACAAGGGCCACGAAGGGCGTGAAAATGAAAGACTCCCTAGCCCTCGCAAACCTAATAGCGTCGGGGTCGGAAAAGAGCAAGAGTTGACCAAGAGAGGTCGGATAGGATAGATGAAAGTGAGGAGCCTGACACAAGTAAGTGGAAGCAATGCCAGAACTCAGCTGAGGGCCCCGTGGTCGCCAACCCACGCTCCAAAGTTCAGAGCCCCTGGAGCCCCTTTTAGTCGCCTCTTACGACAGGCAGGGGATACCGTGGGTGTTATTCTACCGCCCCCACCCACAGGGGGAAGACTTACGACGTCTCGGGAACCTAATACCGTCGGGGTCGGAAAACTAGGTGGTGGTGTTGGTTGTGGTGGTTATTGTTTTAAGAGGTGGTGGTGGTGCTGATGGTGATTATTGTTTTAAGAGGAAGTACAACTGGGCAACCATCCTCTATATTACAATAATCAGAGGGAAAAATAGACGGGATCCGACACTCCGAAAAATGAAGTTATCGGTCAAAGGCCAAGAAGAACGTGAAAATGAAAGACTCCCGAGCCCTCGCAAACCTAATAGCGTCGGGGTCGTAAAAGAACAAGAGTTGAGGTGGTGGTGGTGGTGATTATTGTTTTAAGAGGTAGTACAACTGGGCAACCATCCTCTATATAACAATAATCAGAGGGAAAAATAGACGGGATCCGACACTTCGAAAAATGAAGTTATCGGTCAAAGGCCAAGAAGGGCGTGAAAATGAAAGACTTCCTAGCCCTCGCAAACCTAATAGCGTCGGGGTCGGAAAAGAACAAGAGTGACCAAGGGAGGTCGGATAGGATAGATGAAAGTGAGGAGCCTGGCACAAGTAAGTGGAAGCAATGCCAGGACTTTGCTAAGGGCCCCGTGGTCGCCAACCCACGCTCCAAATTTCTTAACCCCGGCGCCCCTTTTAGTCGCCTCTTACGACAGGCAGGGGATACCGTGGGTGTTATTCTACTGCCCCCACCCACGGGGGGAAGTTTTAAGAGGAAGTACAACTAGGCATCCATCCTCGATATAACACTAATCAGAGGGAAATAAGTGGAAGGGGTCTGTCACTTCGAAAAAAATGAAGGTATCGGCCAAAGGAAGACAATGGCAACAAAGGGCGTGAAATCGAAAGAGTCACTAGCCCTCGCTAGCCTAATAGCGTCGGGGTCGGAAAAGAACACCAGATGACCGAGGGAGTTCGGATGGTGTAGGTGGATGTGAGAAGCCTGGCATAAGTAAGTGGAAGCAATGCCGTGACTCAGCTGATTGCCCCGTGGTCGCCAACACACCTCCGAAGTTCGGAGCCCCTGAGGTGGTGGTGGTGATTATTGTTTTAAGAGGAAGTACAACAAGGCCACCACCCTCTATATAACACTAATCAGAGAGAAAAAGTGGAAGGGATAAGACACTTCGAAAAATGAAGGTATCGGCCAAAGGAAGACAAGGGCCACGAAGGGCGTGAAAATGAAAATTCCTTAGGCCTCCATACGTAATAACGTATGGGTCGGAAAAGAACAAGAGTTGACCAAGGGAGGTAGGATAGGATAGATGAAACTGAGGAGCCTGGCACAAGTAAGTGGAAGCAAAGCCAGGATTCAGGTAAGGGCCCCGTGGTCGCCAACCCACGCTCCAAGGTTCAGACGCTTTGGGCCCCTTTTAGTCGCCTCCCACGACAAGCAGGGGATACTGTGGGCGTTATTCTACCGTCCCCACCCACAGGGATTTCGGTGGTGGTAGTGATTATTGTTTTAAGAGGAAGTGCAACTGGGCAACCATCCTCTATATAACACTAATCAGAGAGGAAAAATGGAAGGGATCCGACAGTTCGAAAAATGAAGATATCGGCCAAAGGAAGATAAGGGCCACGAAGGGCGTGAAAATGAAAGACTTCCTAGGACTCGCAAACCTAATAGCGTCGGCGTCGGTAAAGGACAAGAGGTGACCAAGGAAGGTCGGATAGGATAGATGAAAGTGAGGAACCTGGTACAGGTGAGTGGAAGCAATGCCAGGACTCAGCTAAGGGCCCCGTGGTCGCCAACCCACGCTCCAAAGTTCAGAACACTTGGAGCCCCTTTTAGTCGCCTCTTACGACAGGCAGGGATACCGTGGGTGATATTCTACCGCCCCCACCCACAGGGGGTAAATAGATGCATGATCCCAATATTATAGTAGGTTTAAAAAAAGACAAATTTGTTTCGTAACCAGTAAGTTGGTATACTTTTACTCTTCATTATAATCAGAAAGTAATGTTGATTTCTCAACCTATTTCTTACAGCGCGGATTATATTGACGGGTATAATGACTCCTTACGACCATGATTACTCAGTGTTTAGAGGTTACACTGATTTCCATTCCAATCCATTCCATGCTAGTAATGCCACTTGATGTGCATGATACCGGGGGTGTGGTCGCGTACTTGTGAACTTGCATACGAACTCCACCGTCGGTAAACCTGAGGATGGTTTTCCGTGGTTTCCCAATTTTACAGCAGGCAAGTGCTGGGAACGCGGCCGCATCCTTCTCACTCCAAGCCCTTTCCTATCACATCGTCTCCATAAGAGTTATCAGTGTCGATGCGACGTAAAACAAATTGTAAACAAACAAAATATGATTCTAAAGATTTTTCAGTTCGGTTCTCTTCAGTCATATCATTTACCACTCTCACTTTCCACAAAAGGAAGTAATTTTTCAACATAAAATAGAACATTTTACGAAAAGCTAAATAAAAACCCCGTAACAGACTGAAGCTACTAACAAAGGTCACATTTCCACTTATCAGCACGTTTAGGAAGCAGTGATGATGATAATAATAACATCAATAACGTTATTGCCTTAAGGTTTTACTAATTACTTTTACCGTTTTCTAAGACCCCGAGGTGCCAAAATTTATTCTCACAGGGGGTTCCTTTAGGTTCCGGCAATTTTCCGTCACGAATTTGATATATTTGAGCACAAAATTTCACCGGACTCAGCAAGGATCAAATCTCCAAACTTGGGCTCAGGCTTAACCAGCGATGACATAATTTTATCTACTTTGCTCCAAAATCTCGTCAACGCTTTCAAGCCTAAAAACTCGCTTATTCGCTTCGTAAGAGAGAGAATATTTTCAGTGGTTGGTAAGAATTATGCCTCACTGCCATTAGAACAAGGCCTCTCGAAGTCTTTCTTCTACAAGAGCGAAGAGAACGAAGAAAACAACAAAGAAGACCACTGACGGACAGGCGACAACGAGCAGGTGAACACTATAGCAGAATATTCAGCTGTGGAATATGATGATCATTACGATATGACTATGTATAAATCATGTACTATTTCGGGCGCGACCAACAGCGATGAGATGTCTGATACTCCTGAACTACACTAGGATCATATTGTGAAGTGGTGGTGGTGATTATTGTTTTAAGAGGAAGTACTTCCTCTATATAACACTAATCAGAGGGAAAAAATGGATGGGACCCGACACTTCGAAAAATGAAGATATCGGCCAGAACAAGACAAGGGCTACGAAGGACGTGAAAATGAAAGACTCCCTAGGCCTCCATACGTAATACCGTCGGGGTCGGAAAACAACAAGTGTTGTCCAAGGGAGGTCACATAGTATAGATGAAAGTGAGGAGCCTGGCACAAGTAATTGGAAGTTATGCCAGGAATCGTCTAAGGACCCCGTGGTCGTCAACCCACGCTCCCAAGTTCAGAGCCCCTGGGGCCCCATTGGGAGATATGTACTGGGGAGCATCGCTACATTACCCAACTACCCACGAGTTAAAAGGAAGCAAAACAAACAGGCCATGCACTTCTTCACGAAACGGAGATGAAAGCACACATCGATCTGATGACGACAGAGGAAATTTAATTGACGTATCTTTCCGCCATTACTACAAGGCCTCCCGTCGTCTTTCCTCAACAAAAACGGAGAAAACGAAA
This sequence comes from Anabrus simplex, assembly GCF_040414725.1. Classification (NCBI taxonomy): domain Eukaryota; kingdom Metazoa; phylum Arthropoda; class Insecta; order Orthoptera; family Tettigoniidae; genus Anabrus; species Anabrus simplex. The sequence goes on along the minus strand of NC_090273.1, from coordinate 157,392,948 downwards.
ACAACAGCAAAGAAGGCCACAGATGGACCCGACGATAACGATCAGGTCAACACAATAGCAGAATATTCTGCTGTGGAATATAATGATAATTACGATATGACCATGAACAAATGATGTTCAATTTCTGTCGCGACCAACAGCGAAGAGCTGTCTGATACTGCTCAAGTACAGTACGATTACATCGTTAGCTATGACGAGTTGAACAAAGTAATGAGAAGTTGAGGGACCCTGAAGCAAGCAAGGACAGACATAAATTTCCAGTACGTAACGTACTCCTAGCCATTGTGAACTCTGGTAAGAGGAAACAACACGACAGGATAAAACAAAAAACTCAACCACGACCATTGTTGAAATTAAAAGTCAATAAAGGACGTACGACCGCAAGGAACTTCGAACTAATAACTCATCACCATCGTATGTGGTGGTGGTGGTGATTATTGTTTTAAGAGAAAGTACAACTGGACAACCATCATCTATATAAGACTAATCAGAGAGAAAAAATGGAAGGGGTCCGACATTTCGAAAGATGAAGGTATCGGCGAAATAAAGACAAGGGCCACGAAGGGCGTGAAATGGAAAGAGTCACTAGCCCTCGCAAGCCTAATAGCGTCGGGGTCGGGAAAGAACAAGAGTTGACCAAGAGAGGTCGGATGGTATGGATGTATGCGAGGAGGCTGGCATAAGTAAGTGGAAGCAATGCCGGGACTCAGCTGAGTGCCCCGTGGTCGCCAACACACCTCCGAAGTTCGGAGCCCCCGAGGTGGTAGTGGTGGTGGGGGTGGGGGTGATTATTGTTTTAAGACGAAGAACGACTAGGCAACCATCCTCTATATAAAACTAATCAGAGGGAAAAAATGGTAGGGATCGGACACTTCGAAAAATGAAGATATCGGCAGAAGAAGACAAGGGCCACGAAGGGCGTGAAAATGAAAGGCACCCTAGGCCTCTATACGTAATACCATCGGGGTCGGACAAGAACAAGAGTTGACCAAGGGATGTCAGATAGTATAGATGAAAGTGGGGAGCGTGGCACAAGTAATTGGAAGCAATGCCAGGACTCATCTAAGGACCCCGTGGTCGCCGACCCGCGCTCCAAAGTTCAATGCCCCTGGGGTAGTGGTGGTAGTGATTATTGTTTTAAGAAGAAGTACAACTAGGCAACCATCCTCTATATAAACACTAATCAGAGAGAAAAAACGGAAGGGGTCCGACGATTAAAAAAATGAAGCTATCGGCCAAAGGAAGACAACGGCCACGAAAGGCCTGAAAATGAAAGACTCCCTAGCTCACGCAAGCCTAATAGCGTCGGGGTCGGAAAAGAACAAGAGTTGACCAAGGGAGGTCAGATAAGATAGATGACAGTGAGGAGCCTGGCACGAGTAAGTGGAAGCAATGCCAGGACTCAGTTGAGGGCTCCGTGGTCGCCAACCGACTCTCCAAATTTCAGAGCCCCTGGGGCCCCTTTTAGTCGCCTCTTACGACAGGCAGGGGATACCGTGGGTGTTATTCTATTGGCCCAACCCACAGGGGGAAAAAGCCCCTGGGGCCCCACAGGGAGATATGAACTGGGGAGCATCGCTACATTACCCAACTACCCAAGAGTTAAAAGGTAGCGAACAATTAGGCCATGCACTTCATCACGAAGCGGAGATGAAAGCACACATCGATCTGACGATGACAAAAGAAATTTAATTGATGCATCTTTCCGCCATTTCAACTAGCCCTCCCGTCGTCTTTCCTCAAAAACAACGGAGAAAACTAAGACAACAACAAAGAAGACCACAGATGGACCAGACGAGAACGGTCAGGTCAACACAATAGCAGAATATTCTGCTGTGGAATATAATGATAATTACGATATGACCATGAACAAATGATGTTCAATTTCTGTCGCGACCAACAGCGAAGAGCTGTCTGATACTGCAACGACGAGTTGAACTAAGTAATTAGAAGTTGAGGGACCCTGAGGCAAGCAAGGACAGACATAAATTTCCAGTACGTAACGTACTCCTAGCCATTGTGAACTCTGGTAAGAGGAAACAACACGACAGGATAAAACAAAAAATACCACCACGACCATTCTTGAAATTAAAAGTCAATATAGGACGTACGACCACAAGGAACTTCGAACTAATAACTCATCACCATCGTATGTGGTGGTGGTGGAGGCGATTATTGTTTTAAGAGGAAGTACAACTGAGCAACGATCGTCTATATAACAATAATCAGAGAGAAAAAATGGAAGGGATCCGACACTTCGAAAAATGAAGATATCGGTCAAAGAAAGACAAGGGCCACGAAGGTCGTGAAAATGAAAGACTCCCTAGGCCTCTATACGTAATACCGTCGGGGTCGGACAAGAACAGGAGTTGACCAAGGGAGGTGGTGGTGGTGATTATTGTTTTAAGAGGAAGTACAACTAGGCAACCATCCTCTATATAACACTAATCAGAGGGAAAAATGGAAGGGGACCGATATTTCGAAGAAGGAAGATATCGGCCAAAGGAAGACCAGGGCCACGAAGGGCGTGAAAATGAAAGACTCCCTAGCCCACGCAAGCCTAATAGCGTAGGGGTCGGAAAAGAACAAGAGTTGACCAAGGGAGGTCGGCTAGGATAGATGAATGTGAGGAGCCTGGCACAAGTGGAAACAATGCCAGAACTCAGCTGAGGGCCCCGAAGTCGCCACCACACGCTCCAAAGTTCAGAGCCCCTGCGGCCTGACCAAGGGAGGTCAGATAGTATAGATGAAAGTGGGGAGCATGGCACAAGTAATTGGAAGCAATGCCAGGACTCATCTAAGGACCCCGTGGTCGCCAACCCGCGCTCCAAAGTTCAGAGCCCCTGGAGTAGTGGTGGTAGTGATTATTGTTTTAAGAAGAAGTACAACTAGGCAACCATCCTCTATATAAACACTAATCAGAGAGAAAAAATGGAAGGGGACCGACGATTAGAAAAATGAAGGTATCGGCCAAAGGAAGACAAGGGCCACGAAAGGCGTGAGAATTTAAGACTCCCTAGCCCACGCAAGCCTAATAGCGTCGGGGTCGGAAAAGAACAAGAGTTGACCAAGGGAGGTCTGATAAGATAGATGAAAGTGAGGAGCCTGGCACGAGTAAGTGGAAGCAATGCCAGGACTCAGCTGAGGGCTCCGTGGTCGCAAACCCACTCTCCAAATTTCAGAGCCCCTGGGGCCCCTCTTAGTCGCCTCTTACGACAGGCAAGGGATACCGTGGGTGTTATTCTATTGGTCCAACCCACAGGGGGAAAAAGCCCCTGGGGCGCCACAGGGAGATATGAACTGGGGAGCATCGCTACATTACTCAACTACCCAAGAGTTAAAAGATAGCGAACAATTAGGCCATTAACGAAGCGGAAATGAAAGCACACATCGATGTGATGATGACACAGGAAATTTAATTGACGTATCTTTCCGCCATTTCAACAAGCCCTCCCGTCGTCTTTCCTCAAAAACAACGGAGAAAACTAAGATAACAACAAAGAAGACCACAGATGGACCCGACGATAACGATCAGGTCAACACAATAGCAGAATATTCTGCTGTGGAATATAATGATAATTACGATATGACCATGAACAAATGATGTTCAATTTCTGTCGCGACCAACAGCGAAGAGCTGTCTGATACTGCTCAAGTACAGTACGATTACATCGTTAGCTATGACGAGTTGAACAAAGTAATGAGAAGTTGAGGGACCCTGAAGCAAGCAAGGACAGACATAAATTTCCAGTACGTAACGTACTCCTAGCCATTGTGAACTCTGGTCAGAGGAAACAACACGACAGGATAAAAAAAAAAATCCCACCACGACCATTGTTGAAATTAAAAGTCAATATAGGATGTACGACCGCAAGGAACTTCGAACTAATAAGTCATCACCATCGTATGTGGTGGTGGTGGCGATTATTGTTTTAAGAGGAAGTACAACTGAATAACGATCGTCTATATAACACTAATCAGAGAGAAAAAATGGAAGGGATCCGATACTTAAAAAAATGGAGATATCGGCCAAAGGATGACAAGGGCAACGAAGGGCGTGAAAATGAAAGACACCTTAGGCCTCGGGAACCTAATATGGTCGGTGACGGAAAGTGGTGGTGGTTGTGATTATTGTTTTAAGAGGAAGTACAACAATTCGAAAAATGGAGATATCGGCCAGAAGAAGACATCGGCCACGAAGGGCATGAGAATGAAAGACTCCCTAGCCCTCGCAAACTTAATAGCGTCGGGGTAGGAAAAGAACAAGAGTTGACCAAGACAGGTCGGATAGGATAGACGAAAGTAAGGAGCCTGACACAAGTAAGTGGAAGCAATGGCTGGACTCAACTGTGGGCCCTGTGATCGCCACTCCGCTCCAAAGTTCAGAACTCCTGACGGCCTTTTGGTTGCCCCTTGCGACAGACAGGGGATACCGTGGATGTTATTCTACCGCCCCCTCCCACAGAGGGAAGACCACCAAGGTCTCGGGAACCTAATACCGTCGGGGTCGGAAAACGAGATGGTCGTAGTGGTTGTGGTGGTGGTGATTATTGTTTTAAGAGGAAGTACCATCCTCTATACAGCACTAATCAGAGAGAAAAAAGTGGAAGGGGACGGACACTTCGAAAAATGAAGGTATCGGCCAAAGGTCGACAATGGCCACAAAGGGCGTGAAATCGAAAGAAATTGCAAGTCTAATAGCGTCGGGGTCGGAAAAGAACAAGAGTTGACCAAAAGAGGTCGGATGGTAAGGTTGTATGTGAGGAGCCTGGCACAAGTAAGTGGAAGCAAATCGCCAACCCACGCTCCAAAGTTCAGAAAACCTGGAGCCCCTTTTAGTCGCCTCTTACGACAGGCAGGGATACCGTGGTTGATATTCTACCGCCCCCACCCACAGGGGAACACAGGGGGTTCATAGATGCATGATCCTAATGTTAGAGTAGGTTTAAAAAATACAAATTTGTTTCGTAACCAGTAAGTTGGTATACTTTTACTCTTCATTATAATCAGAAAGTAATGTTGATTTCTCAACCTATTTCTTACAGCGCGGATTATATTGACGGGTATAATGACTCCTTACGACCATGATTACTCAGTGTTTAGAGGTTACCCTGATTTTGATTCCATTCCATTCCATTCCAATCCATTCCATGCTAGTAATGCCACTTGATGTGCATGATACCGGGGGTGTGGTCGCGTAGCTGTGAACTTGCATACGAACTCCACCGTCGGTAAACCTGAGGATGGTTTTCCGTGGTTTCCCAATTTTCCAGCAGGCAAGTGCTGGGAACGCGGCCGCTTCCTTCTCACTCCAAGCCCTTTCCTATCACATCGTCTCCATAAGAGTTATCAGTGTCGATGCGACGTAAAACAAATTGTAAACAAACAAAATATGATTCTAAAGATTTTTCAGTTCGGTTCTCTTCAGTCATATCATTAACCACTCTCACTTTCCACAAAAGGAAGTAATTTTTCAACATAAAATAGAACATTTTACGAAAAGCTAAAAACCCCTTAACAAACTGAAGCTAATAACAAAGGTCACATTTCCACTTATCAGCACGTTTAGGAAGCAGTGATGATGATAATAATAACATCAATAACGTTATTGCCTTAAGGTTTTACTAATTACTTTTACCGTTTTCGAAGACCCCGAGGTGCCAAAATTTATTCTCACAGGGGGTTCCTTTAGGTTCCGGCAATTTTCCGTCACGAATTTGATATATTTGAGCACAAAATATCACCGGACTCAGCAAGGATCAAATCTCCAAACTTGGCTCAGGCTTAACCAGCGATGACATAATTTTATCTACTTTGCTCCAAAATCTCGTCAACGCTTTCAAGCCTAAAAACTCGCTTATTCGCTTCGTAAGAGAGAGAATATTTTCAGTGGTTGGTAAGAATTATGCCTCACTGCCATTAGAACAAGGCCTCTCGAAGTCTTTCTTCTACAACAGCGAAGAAAACGAAGAAAACAACAAAGAAGACCACTGACGGACAGGCGACAACGAGCAGGTGAACACTATAGCAGAATATTCAGCTGTGGAATATGATGATCATTACGATATGACTATGTATAAATCATGTACTATTTCGGGCGCGACCAACAGCGATGAGATGTCTGATACTGCTGAACTACAGTAGAATCATATAGTGAAGTGGTGGTGGTGATTATTGTTTTAAGAGGAAGTACTTCCTCTATATAACACTAATCAGAGGGAAAAAATGAATGGGACCCGACACTTCGAAAAATGAAGATATCGGCCAGAACAAGACAAGGGCTACGAAGGGCGTGAAAATGAAAGACTCCCTAGGCCTCCATACGTAATACCGTCGGGGTCGGAAAACAACAAGTGTTGACCAAGGGAGGTCACATAGTATAGATGAAACTGAGGAGCGTGAAACAAGTAATTGGAAGCTATGCCAGGACTCATCTAAGGACCCCGTGGTCGCCAAACCACGCTCCCAAGTTCAGAGCCCCCGGGGGCCCCACAGGCAGATATGAACTGGGGAGCTTCGCTACATAACCCAAATTCCCAAGAGTTAAAAGGAAGCGAAACAAATAGGCCATGCACTTCTTCACGAAACGGAGATGAAAGCACACATCGATCTGATGACGACAAAGGAAATTTAATTGACGTATCTTTCCGCCATTACAACAAGGCCTCCCGTCGGCTCTCCTCAACAACAACGGAGAAAACGAAGAGAACAGCAAAGAAGACCACAGATGGACCAGACGAGAACGATCAGGTCAACACAATAGCAAAATATTCTGCTGTGGAATATAATGATAATTACGATATGACCATGAACAAATGATGTTCAATTTCTGTCGCGACCAACAGCGAAGAGCTGTCTGATACTGCTCAAGTACAGTACGATTACATCGTTAGCTATGACGAGTTGAACTAAGTAATTAGAAGTTGAGGGACCCTGAAGCAAGCAAGGACAGACATAAATTTCCAGTACGTAACGTACTCCTAGCCATTGTGAACTCTGGTAAGAGGAAACAACAAGACAGGATAAAACAAAAAACACAACCACGACCATTGTTGAAATTAAAAGTCAATAAAGGACGTACGACCGCAAAGAAATTCGAACATCATCGTATGTGATGGTGATGGCGATTATTGTTTTAAGAGGAAGTACAACTGGACAACCATCCTCTATATAACACTAATCAGAGAGAAAAAATGGAAGGGGTCCGACATTTCGAAAGATGAAGGTATCGGCCAAATAAAGACAAGGGCCACGAAGGGCGTGAAATGGAAAGAGTCACTAGCCCTCGCAAGCCTAATAGCGTCGGGGTCGGGAAGAACAAGAGTTGACCAAGAGAGGTCGGCTGGTATGGATGTATGTAAGGAGCCTGGCATAAGTAAGTGGAAGCAATGCCGGGACTCAGCTGAGGGCCCCGTGGTCGCCAACACACCTCCGAAGTTCGGAGCTCCCGAGGTGGTAGTGGTGGTGGGGGTGGGGTTGATTATTGTTTTAAGAGGAAGTACAAGTATGCAACCATTCTCTATATAACACTAATCAGAGGGGAAAAAGTGGAAGGGATCCGACACTTCGAAAAATGAAGGTATCGGCAAAGGAAGACAAGGGCCACGAAATTGTGGTGGTGGTTGTGGTGGTGGTGATTATTGTTTTAAGAGGGAGAACAACTAGGCAACCATCCTCTACATAACACTAATCAGAGGGAAAAAATGGAAGGGATCCGACATTTCGAAAAATGAAGATATCGGCCAGAAGAAGACAAGGGCCACGAAGGGCGTGAATATGAAAGACACCCTAGGCCTCTATACGTAATACCGTCGGGGTCGGTCAAGAACAAGAGTTGACCAAGGGAGGTCAGATAGTATAGATGAAAGTGAGGAGCGTGGCACAAGTAATTGGAAGCAATTCCAGTAATCATCTAAGGACCCCGTGGTCGCCAACCCACTCTCCAAAGTTCAGATACCTTAATCTTTCGAAGTGTCGGACCCCTTCCATTTTTTCTCTCTGATTAGTGTTATATGGAGGATCGTTGCTCAGTTGTACTTCCTCTTAAAACAAAAATCACCACCACCACATACGATGATGATGAATTATTAGTTCGAAGTTCTTTGCGGTGGTGGTCGTGATTATTGTTTTAAGAAGAAGTATAACTAGGCAACCATCCTCTATATAAACACTAATCAGAGAGAAAAAATTGAAAGGGTATGACGATTAGAAATATGAAGGTATCGGCCAAAAGGAAGACAAGGGCCACGAAAGGCGTGAAAATGTAAGACTCCCTAGCTCACGCAAGCCTAATAGCGTCGGGGTCGGAAAAGAACAAGAGTTGACCAAGGGAGGTCAGATAAGATAGATGAAAATGAGGAGCCTAGCACGAGTAAGTGGAAGCAATGCCAGAACTCAGCTGAGGGCTCCGTGGTCGCCAACCCACTCTTCAAATTTCAGAGCCCCTGGGGCCCCTCTTAGTCGCCTCTTAAGACAGGCAGGGGATACCGTGGGTGTTATTCTATTGACCCCACCCACAGGGGGAAAAGCCCCTGGGGCCCCACGGGGAGGTATGAACTGGGGAGCATTGCTACGTTACAAAACTACCCAAGAGTTAAAAGGTAGCGAAACAATTAGGGCATGCACTTCTTCACGAAGCGGAGATGAAAGCACACATCGATGTGATGATGACACAGGAAATTTAATTGACGTATCTTTCCGCCATTTCAACAAGCCCTCCCGTCGTCTTTCCTCAACAACAACGGAGAAAACTAAGATAACAACAAAGAGGACCACAGATGGACCCGACGATAACGGTCTGGTCAACACAATAGCAGAATATTCTGCTGTGGAATATAATGATAATTACGATATGACCATGAACAAATGAAGTTTAATTTCTCTCGCGACCAACAGCGAAGAGCTGTCTGATACTGCTGAAGTACAGTACGATTTCATCGTTAGCTATGACGAGTTGCACAAAGTAATGAGAAGTTGAGGGACCCTGAAGCAAGCAATGACAGACATAAATTTCCAGTACGTAACGTACAGTACTCCTAGCCATTGTGAACTCTGGTAAGAGGAAACAACACGACAGGATAAAACAAAAAATACCACCACCACCATTCTTGAAATTAAAAGTCAATATAGGACGCACGACCGCAAGGAACTTCGAACTAATAACTCATCACCATCGTATGTGGTGGTGGTGGTGATTATTGTTTTAAGAGGAAGTACAACTGAGCAACGATCCTCTATATAACACTAATCAGAGAGAAAAAATGGAAGGGATCCGACACTTAAAAAAATGGAGATATCGGCCAGAAGAAGACATCGGCCACGAAGGGCATGAGAATGAAAGACTCCCTAGCCCTCGCAAACTTAATAGCATCGTGATCGGAAAATAACAAGATTTGACAAAGAGAGGTCGAATAGGATAGACGAAAATAAGGAGCCTGACACAAGTAAGTGGAAGCAACGGCAGGACTCAACTGTGGGCCCTGTGGTCGCCACCCCGCTCCAAAGTTCAGAGCTCCTGAGGCCCTTTTAGTTGTCTCTTGCGACAGGCAGGGGATACCGTGGGTGTAATTCTACCGCCCCCACCCACAGGGGATGAACCCCTGGATCCCCTTTTAGTCGCCTCTTACGACAGGCAGGGGATACCGTGGGTATTATTCTACCGCCCCCACCTACAGAGGGAAGACTTCCAAGGTCTCGGGAACCTAATACCGTCGGGGTCGGAAAACGATATGGTGGTAGTGTTGGTGGTTGTGGTGGTGGTGGTGATTATTGTTTTAAGAGGAAGTACAGCTAGGCAACCATCCTCTATACAACACTAATCAGAGAGAAAAAAGTGGAAGGGGACGGACACTTCGAAAAATGAAGGTATCGGCCAAAGGACGACAATGGCCACAAAGGGCGTGAAATCGAAAGAGTCACTAACCCTCGCAAGTCTAATAGCGTCGGGGTCGGAAAAGAACAAGAGTTGACCAAGAGAGGTCGGATGGTATGGATGTATGTGAGGAGCCTGGCAGAAGTAAGTGTAAGCAATGCCAGGACTCAGCTAAGGGCCCCGTGGTCGCCAACCCACGCTCCAAATTTCAGAACTCCTGGAGCCCCCTTTCGTCGCTTTTTACGACATGCAGGGTTACCGTGGGTGATATTCTACCGCCCCCACCCACAGGGGGACACAGGGGGTTCATAGATGCATGATCCTAATGTTAGAGTAGGTTTAAAAAGACAAATTTGTTTCGTAACCAGTAAGTTGGTATACTTTTACTCTTCATTATAATCAGAAAGTAATGTTGATTTCTCAACCTACTTCTTACAGCGCGGATTATATTGACAGGTATAATTGACTCCTTACGACCATGATTACTCAGTGTTTAGAGGTTACCCTGATTTCCATTCCATATCATTCCATGCTAGTAATACCACTTGATGTGCATGATACCGAGGGTGTGGTCGCGTAGCTGTGAACTTGCATACGAACTCCACCGTCCGCGTCGGTAGCCCTGAGGATGGTTTTCCGTGGTTTCCCAATTTTACAGCAGGCAAGTGCTGGGAACGCGGCCGCTTCCTTCTCACTCCAAGCCCATTCCTATCACATCGTCTCCATAAGAGCTATCTGTGTCGGTGCGACGTAAAACAAATTGTAAACAAACAAAATATGATTCTAAAGATTTTTCAGTTCGGTTCTCTTCAGTCATATCATTTACCACTCTCACTTTCCACAAAAGGAAGTAATTTTTCAACATAAAATAGAACATTTTACGAAAAACTAAAAACCCCTTAACAAACTGAAGCTACAAACAAAGGTCACATTTCCACTTATCAGCACGTTTAGGAAGCAGTGATGATGATAATAATAACATCAATAACGTTATTGCCTTAAGGTTTTACTAATTACTTTTACCGTTTTCGAAGACCCCGAGGTGCCAAAATTTTGTCTCACAGGGGGATTCCTTTAGGTTTCGGCAATTTTCCGTCACGAATTTGATATATTTGAGCACAAAATATCACCGGACTTAGCAAGGATCGAATCTCCAAACTTGGGCTCAGGCTTAACCAGCGATGACATAATTTTATCTACTTTGCTCCAAAATCTCATCAACGCTTTCAAGCCTAAAAACTCACTTATTCGCTTCGTAAGAGAGAGAATATTTTCAGTGGTTGGTAAGAATTATGCCTCACTGCCATTAGAACAAGGCCTCTCGAAGTCTTTCTTCTACAAGAGCGAAGAAAACGAAGAAAACAACAAAGAAGACCACTGACGGACAGGCGACAACGAGCAGGTGAACACTATAGCAGAATATTCAGCTGTGGAATATGATGATCATTACGATATGACTATGTATAAATCATGTACTATTTCGGGCGCGACCAACAGCGATGAGATGTCTGATACTGCTGAACTACAGTAGAATCATATAGTGAAGTGGTGGTGGTGATTATTGTTTTAAGAGGAAGTACTTCCTCTATATAACACTAATCAGAGGGAAAAAATGGATGGGACCCGACACTTCGAAAAATGAAGATATCGGCCAAAGGAATACAAGGGCCACGAAGGGCGTGAAAATGAAAGACTTCCTAGCTCTCGCAAACCTAATAGCGTCGGGGTCGGAAAAGAACAAGAGTTGTCCAAGGAAGGTCGGACAGTATAGATGAAAGTGAGGAGCCTGGCACAAGTAAGTGGAAGCAATGCCAGGCCTCAGCTAAGGGCCCCGTGTGTGCCAACCCACTCTCCAATGTTCAGAGCCCCTGGGGCTCCTTGTAGTCGCCTCTTGCGACAGGCAGGGGATGCCGTGGGTGTTATTCTACCACCCCCACCCACAGGGGGGAAGTACAACTGGGCAAGCATCCTCTATATAACAGTAATCAGAGAGAAAAATGGAAGGGGTCCGACACTTCGAAAAATGAAGGTATCGGATAAAGAAAAACAAGGGACACGAAGGGCATGAAAATGAAAGACACGCTAGGCCTCCATACGTAATACCGTCAGTGGTAGTGGTGGTAATTATTGTTTTAAGAGGAAGTACAACTAGGCAACCATCTTCTATATAACACTAACCAGAGGAAAAATGGATGGGATCCGATACTTCGAATTATGAAGACATCGGCCAGGAAGTCTAGGGCCATGAAGGGCATGAAAAATGAAAGATTCCCTAAGCCTCCATACGTAATACCGTCGGGGTCTGAAAACAACATGAGTTGACCCAGTAAGGTGGTATAGGATAGATGAAAGTGAGGAGCCTTGCACAAGTAAAGGGAAGCAACGCGAGGACTCAGCTAAGGGCCCCGTAGTCACAACCCATGCTCCAAAGTTCATAGCCGCTGAGGCACCTTTTAGTTGTCTCTTACGACAGGTAGGAGGTACTAATCAGAGAGAAAAAATGGGAGGGGTCCGACACTTCGAAAAGTGAAGGTATCGGCCAAAGGAAGTGGTGGTGGTGGTGGTGGTGGTGGTGGTGGTGGTGGTGGTGGTGGTAATTATTGTTTTAAGAGCGTAATACTGTCAGCGTCGGAAAATAACAAGCGTCGACAAGGAGAGTTCAGATAGGATATATATAGTGAGGAGCCTGGCACAAGTATGTGGAAGCAATGCCAGGACTCAGCTAAGGGCCCCATGGTCGCCAACCCAAGCTCCAACGTCAGAGCGCCTGGGGCCTGTATCTCCATTATGGATTTTCCGAGGCAACCATCCTCTAGAAAAACCGAAAGGGTCCGACATTTCGAGAAATGAAGGTATTGGCCAAAGGAAGTCAAGAGCCACGAAGGGCATGAAAATGAAAGACTCCCTAGGCCTCCATACGTAATACCGTCTGGGTTTGAAAAATACAAGTGTTGACCAAGGGAGGTTGGATAGGATAGATGAAAGTGAGGAGCCTGGCACAGGTAAGTAGACGCAATGCCAGGACTCAGCAGGGGCTTCGTGGTCGCCAACCCACGCTCCAAATTTTAGAGCCCCTGGTGACTCTTTGTTGCCTCTTACGACAGGCAGGGGATACCGTGTGTGATATTCTACCGCCCCCACCCTCAGGGGGACATTTTGGCCTCGATTCACCCGTCGATTTCTATATTAGCACGGAGCCATCACGAAGCTTACGCATGTCATCAACTTCATTCTTCTATGATTCTCTAACCGTCGATCCTCGAGGCTGCCAGGAATCGAGAGAGCCGTTCGTCACATTCACCTGCTAATGCCACAGGCGGATATATTTCCCTTTTCCGCACTTTACTAGACGCTGTTTTTGGAGGGCGCCACCCTCTTTCGGAGTAGAAAAACCAAAATCATTAACCCTGCAGAGTCCCACGAGTACCCGGGATATAGAAGGTTGACATTCGACAGAGCCCTGCTGTGCCCAAGGCAAGGCTATATACTCCAGTGGGCGCCCGGTATTTGGAGGGGGTCGCTAGGAACTACTCTCCCAGTAGCCATGCATCTCCTCACCACGACCCGAAACTTGTGATTGAGGGAAAATAAAACCCCCGCGCTAACCTATCCAATCCGAGGCAGAGAGGTTGGCTAGACAGGAAGAGGAATGACATTTAAGAAGGTGAGAATAGAAGGGTAGAAATAGTGATGAAAAACAAAGAGCACAGACAACTCTCAGGCAACTCGAGGGACTCCTTGTCAGTCTGATCCTACAATTGAAGTCTCAGTAAGTTAGACTAGATTCTGGTTGTCGGATTTTCGTCAAGAAGGCAAGGATTCCAAGAATTTTAATCGGATCTTACAAACTGCTGCAGTTATCACGTTCCGGTACCCAATGAGTGTTATCCAGCAATTTCTATCTATAATAGTAAAAACATTTACTTACATATCATACTGAAAAATATTCGTAGGAGGCAGCCATTTTCTTATCATAGGTCCAAAGCTTCCATGTGACACAATTAGCACACCTTTTAAATCTAGAGTAGCACAGAGGTTATATGTCAGTAGACTAAGCAATATTTAATTCAAGATGGCGGTGAACGTGGGTAAGCTGTATTACTCTGCCGCCAATCAAGTGGATTTAATATGTAATATCTTAAATGGTGACAAATGCACTAAGAAAAATTGGTGTCAGGAAGTGCTGCCCTCTGTGGACATGATTAAACACACGCTGGAAACACTTAAAAATGAACTGATGAATTTGACAGGAGAAGTAACATCTTGTTACGGTACGCAGCATTCCAATTATTCCGAAGTTCTCAAATATAAAAACCTGCTGCATCAGCTATAACTAATCATGTGGTAATAGGGATGTATAGAACTAGCACCGATAGAGCGCACTGCTGTTGTACTGGGTAAGCGCAATGCGCTCTTCATTTGTCTCCTGTGTACTCATGCCGCTGAATATCCACGAATTTAAGTTGCTTAAATTGTTATTTTCGTGACTATGTCGAGCTGTTGCAATGTTCCTCTTTGAAAAAATCAGGGAAGCCCATTTTCGTTTCACCAGTTTCCACCAAATAAAGAAATGAGGAAGAAATGGTTATATGCTATTAGAAGGAAAAATTTCGTCGAGAAAAATCTGACCGAAAATATTAAAATGTGTTCCCATTATTTTCAACCCAGTGACTTCACGGAAACTTTGTTGGGTAAGTGCGATTTACGAAAGGGAAATAATTCCTATTTTCTACTTATAAACTTATTAGGCATTTTGATAACAACCACCGAATTTATGCGTTTGCATTTAAAGGTGAGAGGGCAAGATTAAAACCGGGCGTTGTTCCATCGTTTTTTCCGTGGACCACGAACACAACAAAAACAAGGAAGAGGCCATACACCAGAAAATTGCTGGATTACCACGATAAGCCTACAGTATCGGAATATGCAGAAATCACTTCCTTTGAAGAACGGGAAAAAATCGTGAATATAGCCTACCCGAAGAAGTGAATGTTACATTTGTGACTCCCATTTTCAAAGACATCAGCACTCAAAAAATGCTAAAAGGTCATTTGGTTCTTAAGCAAACAATCTGTAATCCTGATGCCATGTTGCTTTATACAGGGTTTGTAGACGTCCAACATTGTAATTTGGTGTTTGCTGTTCTGGGAGAAAACAGATACAATTTACAGATATTCCCTCTTGAACCCAGACGGTGTTTCATCTGGACAGTTATGACGCTAAGGACCAACAAATCTCACAAAGAACTAGGCCTTAACTTCGGAATCCATAAAACTACTGTTGGGAGAATATTTAATGTTTGGATTAATTTCATGTACTGCCAATTTAAAGAGTTGAGCATTTGGCCTGATAGAGAAAATGTCCTTGAAAACAGCCCCCTTGCTTTTAGACAGAAATACCCCTCGACTAGAGTTATAACTGGTGCAACTGAGATTATAATAGAAAAACTTGTTCCAAAGGCAAACATTCCACTTGTATAGGGCCAACTGGCCTCAACCGTTTGGTACCGTAGGGGGACGCTGAAAAGTTTATACATTTTGGCTGCATGTTTCTGAACACTGAATAATACTGAAACCGAGGTTTCGCATTAGTCTCCGCTCCATCTACGTTTTGGGATAGCCTGTTACGGCATAGAAATCGGTATCCTTATTTTCCTACAGCTTAAACGGTGTTCTCACAATTTTCGATGTTTAATTCTGCGAGAGCATGTAAGCTCTGATTGTTACTGCTATCTTACGGCTACTGTCGGAACTATTTGTCGCCTTTCCTCTTAGGGTCGTATTCATGAACGAGACTTTGACTTCGACTTACGTAAGTTTACTTAGTTGAGTTTCGTGGAAGTCTGTTTCATAGACGCAACTTTTACAAAGTAGACTCTGGCGTAAGTAGACTTTAGTAAGTTACGATGTGAAGAATTAGATATGAAGTTGGCAATGAAAACAATGGAAGAGCACTGTAGCATCTCCCATCACTCAATGTTTTTTCTTAATAAAGCGGCAGAAGAAGAAGAAATTCAGCTGTTTCCTGCGTTATAGATCGCGTTATAGACTCTAAACTCAATCCAATCCAGTTAATACAGTTAATTTTTATTTCTCGACGATGGATGGAAAGAAAAAAAATTGCCAGCCTTCAACAACTATGAAAGGGAGGTGTTACTAGAACTAGTGAAAGAGAAGAAAGGTAGCCTATAGTTGAAGTCGAAATCAATAAACTTCATCTCGTGGTTGACTATGCCCTGACATTTGAAACTAAAAATCCCTTTCCTATTACGGAATACCTCAGCATGGTTGCCACCTGGACTTATTATTGGTATATGGGTGCAATCTATAGCTCCAACCACTCCAGGGAAACGGGATCTTTCATACACACGTCGCGCATTATTTCGACATTCAGCTTCATTTGGGAACTAAACAAACTGTGGTCTCTTTCGGGCAGTCAGGATCGATATTCTTCTGATTATTCTACATACTGAGGGCTGGCTTACTCCTCGTAAAGCAGCGGAATCAATTTGGAATTTACCTGAAAACCATGGAAGTGTGTGAAAGGCTATTGTATTTACCATAAGAATGCATTAATCTGTACTGATCATCCCTTAACCTAACTAGATAACACGATGAGTAGAAAGTGCAAAAACTGTGCGCTATAGTAACAATAATTTTACTCTTACTTGTAGCATAATATCTTAACGACTGGGCGATTTGTCCGTGCAGTTAGGGGCGCGCGGCTGTGAGCTTGCATCCGGGACATAGTAGGTTCGAATCCCACTGTCGGCAGCCCTGAAGATTGTTTCCCGTGGTTTCCCATTTTCAAACCAGGCAAATGCTGGAGGGCTGCACCTTTATTAAGGCCACGGCAGCTTCCTACCCATTCCTTGGTCTTTCCTATCCCATCGTCGCCATAAGACATCTGTATCGATGTGACGTAAAGCAAATAGCAAAAAAAAAAAAAAAAAATCTTAACGAAATTAGCAACTGTATCATTGGAGGTATGAGTGATCCTCGATTATTATGTTTCTGTAATTCGACTTCAAACATCGTTAGTACATCTAATACTGTACGTTTATCGAATCTATATCGTTTTCTGAACTCATTTTCTGTATAAAATTAAACTGGGTTTCGTGCATCTCTTATAATACGCCGAGGATTAGGCACAACGTACTGAATAAATTTCGTGGATCTCTTCAATTTCGTCTACAAAATTAACTGCATCGGCAATATATCTGCCATTTTATTATTTTTCTGATCTCAGAGTCTACTTAAGTACGGAACATCGGCGACTTGGAAGTAAAGTCGCCATCTAAGTTTACTTACCTCCAAGTAGCGATCATGAAATGGAAATGGCGACTTACCGCCTTCTAAGTCTAAGTCTAAGTCAAAGTCTCGTTCATGAATACGACCCTTAGTCTTGCTCCGGCCGATCAAAACGCTTGAGTCGGCCATTTTGGAAACTCTCCACTCCAGTGAGAAAGGGAAGCGAAGCCGGTTATTCCCCCTGTCTTCCTATTATGGAAAGAAGACGTTGGTGTATCTGTCTCCAAGTTATGTATTGGAATAGCGGCATGGACTACGGATAATTGAAATAAGGTGGCGGGTTGTGCTCTACACCCTCAGATGTTCTACCTTTTCATCCTCTTGAAGAAGATTTGTATTTTTCCTTCTATTTTTGGTGATCTTGATCTGGTAAGGCAGCATGGCTTGGCCATGTTTGAAAATTTTCTACTGCTGGAGCAACTAAAATGTAAGCCCACATCTTTAAAATTACTTTGGTATTTCTCACCCGGAGTGAACTACTTCAGTGATATCTTCGAAGGGAGCCTGTTATCAAAAAATTTAGTGGTGTTCAGCGAAAATTATGATAAAATTTTCTTGTAAAAATTTCATGGACATACTGTGTTTTCATACATCGGGTTGAAAATGTATTAGTTTTGCTTATTTATGTCCCTAGGGTGTTTAACCTTCATGATAAGGAATTTAAATAGTTTCTTGGGCAAAATTGAAAAGAAAAGTAATAAATGTGGAATTATTATTATTATTATTATTATTATTATTATTATTATTATTATTATTATTATTATTATTATTATTATTATTATTATTATTATTATTTACTGGACTGATGGTGAAAGGACGTGTTTGTATACAGTGCTGTGAGAGTTTCATTTTTCAAGTGGAAAGTGACATTATTAAGGTACAGTTCAGTTACATTACTTAATACTAAGTGAAGTTCTTTGAATTGACATAATTAACATTTCACTCGAAACCCGTACAAGAGTAAAAACTGTGTTTGCTTGATTGTTGAGTTCGTTAAAATTTAAGTCGCCATTTAGTTAACGTATGACATCAGAGATTCTAGTGGCGGAGTAAGGAACGAGAAACAAAACACGGTAGTATTGCCAACTGCTGCAAACGTCATGGAATACTGGAAGCGTGCGAGTGCGAACTGCCTAATGATGGTGGCTATGTGGAGTGCAAGAAGTGCGGAAATGCATGGCACTATGATTGCTCCGCCCTGAAAGAAAATTCGTACCGTGCGATGAGCAAGGACAAGAAAACAAAATGGCGATGTGCTGAATGCAGAAAGAAAGTGTACACTAGCAGTAACGCTAAAAAAAGCGATGACTTGACGGACATCAACAAAAAAACTAACAATAGTTGTGGACTTGAAAGATGCAGTGAATGAAATGAAGGAAGAACTGAGGGAAAGTGTTAAAAGTCAGAAGTTCATTTGTGAACAGTATGAGGGCATTAGGACAGGAATGCAGAGCATGATTAAACAGATAAAGGAGTTGGAAATGAAAGTGGAGTGTTTAACAGATGCATGCAAAGAAAAGGATGATATCATTCATGAACAGGAAATTAGAATACAAGAACTTGAACAATATTCCAGAAATAGAAACCTTTTGCTACATGGTATTCCAGAGAAAGATGAGGAAGATGTTGAAGAAATAGCATGCAGAATTGCAGCAGAGCTGGATGTTCCTTTGTGTAAAACTGAAATAGGTGCAGCACACAGAGTTCCAACCAGGAAAGGAGTAGCCAAACCCATGATAATTCAGCTACCAAGGAAGAAGAGAGACTTAATGCTCGCAAGAAGGAAAAGCAAGACCATCCTTAACTCCAAAGTTATTGGACCAACTGAAGGAGGGAAGGTACTTGTCACGGAGCAACTGTCCCCTTACATGTGTTTTGAACATTAACTGAATTGCTACAATATGATACAATGTTAATATTTTGCCTGTGTTCAATATATTAGTTGTTTTAAGATCTTAGCTAATTGGCTGATGATGACACTTGAAATGTGTTGAAACCGGTCCCAATAAACAGGTTGTAACTACTTTTTACTACGGAGTATTGAAAGGTGGATCCTTCCCTATAATATTGTACATCTTCTTATTTCTCTATTCAATACGGAACAATCATGAAGTTTTTAACTTTAAAAGGCATGGAGACAGGCGGACATCAAAGGATGGAAGTACGTATGGGTGAAGCAGGGAAAGCTGTTCGCTAGAAAGGAAGAGAAAACTACTCCGGTAAGAATTCTTTCAAAAAAAGACATTGAAAATATCCAGTAACTGGCTGAAAGTGTCAATATTTAATTTTACTCTAGTGTATCTTAAATTTAGTTATGGATGTCAGTTACATTGATAGTTGTAGTTTATTACTAGATTCAAAGGTATACAATAATTGTGATGAATGGCTACAGATGACAGATGACAGATGGTTATAATATTAAGACACAGCAGGCCACTGGTAGATGTGCTGATATTTAGTGAAATAAATGTAAATAATGAAATGGAAATTGAGCAGTATGAGTTAGAAGGATATAGTATGCATTATTCAATAAGAAATGTTTCTAGGGGTGGAGGAATAGTAATTTTTGTCAAGGAAGGGTTCATATTTAAAGAAAAGAAATGTATAACAAATCAGTTTGAAAATTTATCAGGGGAAGTTTGGATTAATGGAACACTATATGGGATCATTATGGCAGTATACAGACCACCTGACTATAATCCAAAGGATTTTATGGAGGAGTTAGATCTTCATTTACACAGTATGAATGCCAGAAACTTAATAATTATTGGGGACATGAACATAGATATTCTGAAAGACAGCAGAGTCACATCCTTGTACAATAATGTGCTAGCAGATCATCAGTTAGTTCATTGCATTAACAAGTTCACAAGGGAAGAATATGTAAATGGAAAACTAACACAATCCTGCATCGACCATGCATTGATTAGGAATGGGAAAAATGTAAGAGATTCTTCTGTAATTCAGACTAAAGTTTCTGATCATTATATAATAACTGTACAGATATCACATGATACTAGGTGTAATAAATATGCTCCAAGTGAAAAAGTTATAGATAACATACAGGAAAGGGTGAGTAAATCCATGTTAAGAACAGAAATAGAAATTATTGGAAAAGAAATAAATGAGAATATGAGTTCAGATGATATATACATGAAGATTTGCAATGCAGTTAACAAGGCAACTAATGAAACGAAGGATAAAAAAAACCAGAAGAGAAGGAAAGACACTCAACCGTGGCTGACGGGTGATATAATAGAAAAAATCAAAGAAAGGGACAGACTTTTCAAAAGATGGAAAAATGCATCAAATTCAAATCCAGAAAATAAGGAAAATTTAAGGAGGTTATATAAAAGAATGAGGAATGATATAATAGCTGATATTCATAAAGCAAAAAGAAAGTATTACAGATTACAGTTTGAAAGTTGTAGAGGGGACATGAAGAAAACTTGGGAAGTATTAAATGATGTGCTAAAGACTAAAAAGAAATGGACAATAGAAGAAACGGTAAGACATTATTTAGGAAGGCAAGACTCACTAGAAAATATAGTTGATAACTTTTCAAAAACATTTTCAGAACAGCTAGACAAGGTAGTACATGAATGTAGGGTACAACGAAGACCATTACCTAATACAGAGAGACTTTCATCATTTTACCTACCACTAGCAAGTACAGCAGATATAGCAAACATAATTGAAGGAATGGACATAAATAAATCACCAGGCATGGATAAATTAACAGCTAAACATCTTAGAGATAACATAGACATAATAACACCAGTAATACAGAAGCTAATCAATAAAATAATAGAGACAGGTATTTTCCCAAAGGATCTGAAGACTGCCATAGTGAAACCTATTTACAAGCAAGGTTCACATTTACAGTATGAAAACTATAGACAGATATCTATTCTTCAAACTATAGGTAAAGTTGTTGAAAGATACATTGCTGATCACCTAATCTCATATTTAGAAAAATTTAAAATAATTGATGAACATCAATTTGCTTATCAAAAACACAAGGGTACAAGTAATCTTCTTGAGGAATTCTCCAATTTGATCAATGGGAAGCTAAATCAAGGTATGCACATTTTAGCTATGTTTATTGATTTCTCAAAGGCATTTGATTCAATTTTCCATGAAAAAATTATTGCAGCCTTAAGCAAAATTGGGGTAAGAGGAACACCACTAAAAGTTTTTGAAAGTTATCTGACTGACCAAACGTATAGGGTAAAAATTGATAATATATATGGAGAAATAACTTCTATTAAAAGAGGTGTTCCACAAGGAAGTATCCTAGGACCCATTTTGTATATTATTTTTGTCAATGATATAAGCTCATGTTTTAAAAACTGTAAATATTTCATGAATGCAGATGATAAACTAATTGTATCAGTACATAAAAACCCAAAAGTGGCAAAGAAGCATTTAGAAATGGAGTACAACTACTTTCAAGAATGGTGCCATGATAAGGGTCTAATAATTAACACTTCAAAAACAAAAGTCTTGTACATTACTACGCCAAAAATGCAAAGAGAAAACATTAAAATAACAGGCCATTCAGTGTAGTGCATTCATGATGGTGAACAAAAATCATGCAATTGTGACTATGTAATAGAGGAAGTTGATAACATGAAATATTTAGGTATAATAATAGATAGATATTTTTCATGGAAGCAACATATTAATAAGTTGTGTGAAAGACTGAGACTAAGCTTGTTCAAAATGCAAATGGTTAAGTATATAATACCGTACCTCATGATAGCTTAAAAATGGTTTATCATTCACTTGTTGAGTCACTTATATTATATGGTGTAAGTGTATGGGGATCAGCTTCTGTTACAGACATAAACATGGTACAAATGTTACAAAATCGTATTGTCAAAGCATTCTTTTGGTATGAAAACAGAGGAATATTTAGCTTAAGTGAGGATATGTTAACAGTAATGTACCAGAAGGAAAGGTTCTTGAGAGTAAAACAACTTTATATGTACAACATAATTAAAGAAAATTACTGGAAGCCTCAATATAGAAATGAACATACACATGGAACAAGACTGAGGCATATAAGTTATTTTCAGGTCATGAGGTACTACAACAAATATGGATCTAGAACACTGCAAGTTGTAGTTCCTAAATTTTTGAACAAGTTGCCCTCAGAATTGACACACTTGAAAAAACCAAATATCAACTAAAAAACATGTGAAACTATGGATCATAAATAATAAAATTACAGTTTAAATATTTGTTCATGAATGAAAAATGTACCAAAGACTTATCTATTTTGAGTGATACTTTCAGGGATTAAGAAAAACTCACACCACAGGACAAAATTACAATGCTAATGTAAATATACAAACCTTATTAATGTTGTAAACAGTAAGGATTGCAACAATGTATACAAATGTGAAACAACTACACCGGCAGATAAGCACATCAAGTGCTTTGCAGGTGTAAATAATTGCAAAGATAATGTATAATATCCTACTGCATATTTGCAAATGTATTTTAGGTAAATAAATAAATAAATAAATAAATAAATAAATAAATAAATGAATAAATAAAATTATTATTATTATTATTATTATTATTATTATTATTATTATTATTATTATTATTATTAATTTTTTGATGTTACTTCTGTTTCAAATATCTTGGTTTTTAAACTGGGTTAATGCATGGGAGATCCAGTAAGGATTATCAGGGTGGGATACCTTTCGTATTAAATTTTGTTTCTTGTTCCTTTATTTATTACTTGATTTCTTTTTTGGGGGTTTTACGTGCATTTGGGGATGGTTTACGGCTTACTGGCCTCCATTTTTCGACCAATGTTGTCCTCCCCCGGAATTGGTCCTTACCATGTTTAACAATTAGCTATTGTATCCTTGGTGGTGATGATTGTTTTTTGAAGATAATGAGGATTTTGATTTAATATGGTGGACTGCCCCTTGTGATATTGCTCTGTGGCTTGATGTAACCCATGTTGGGTGTGGTTGATTTTATCCTTGGAGCTCATTTACGCCCTTTTCTTTTGGTTTCCCCTGCTTGTGTTGTTGGGATTTTTCCTTTCCCTTTGGCATTGCCTTCGTGATGTACAGGCCGTACTGTACCTCCGATGACATCACACAAAGAGGCGAACTGTTTCCTTCGTCTGACCCGTGCAATGCAAGGACATGATGCGTCTTTACCGTTTGTAATTACGAAATATTTACAAATGTTGTATTAATATTACAGGCGAGATCACTAAAACCTGTAATCGCATCATAACTCATAAGTCAGGTCTATGTAATTTTAGGAGGAGGTTTGAAGTGCGATCCATGTGGTCAAAGCTTCATTGTTTTACTCGCCAATGTACCCAACAAACAATTATTATGCATTAATACAAATATGGAGACAAAAATGTGCAATAATAAACTTTACTTCCATACCTCTAGATGGCCATAAATACAATAGCTTTTTTGTTGTTGTTGTTGTTGTTGTTGTTGACACTCCTGGAACTATCCTTCGAAGACTTTCTTGAGACCCTTTCTTCTATACAAACATTTATATCGGTTTTTGTTTAGGAATAGCCCATGTTTTCCCAAATATTAATGCACTCATCAGCTAAATCTATTAGTTACTTCGCATATTCACGGAAACTGCCGATGAATGGTTTTTATTCTCATTAATTTGGGGGAGAAAAGGCAGCGCGTACTCAACATTCCGAACCCAAGAAATAACCATATGTAGGTTCAATTGGTTACTGTCCACTTTTATACTTGTTCTGTATCAACAATAAAACGCTCTGTTGTAAATCTGTGTAACACGAACGTCAAAAGCAGAACTCGTCATCAGCTCTGGAAAATGAGTGAAACATACAACTTTATTCTTCGTACCAGGTATTTTTTCGGTGGGGATTTTCGTTTTTCATAAAGGTAACCTGCCACCCATACGAAGAAAATGAACATATTACTGTCTATTTACTTGTATAGTTGTATTTTCGCCGTGGAATGCACAAGTTCTTAGCATTGTGGCAAATGCAGACTTTCACACACTGTATTTAAATTTTTTGCACATTATTTTCCCACAAAAACGTGTTATACGATAACAATTAAATGAATAAATTACACGAGAAGTATTACATCCCTTGAATTTCCATTACTCACCATGTGAAGATGCCATACCTAACCTACACAATGAGGTCTCATTATCTTAATAACAGCTGTTTACGTAAATCCTGATGTGATAAATTTAAAGAAAAAACATGCAATATACTTAAATATAAATGTTTGTCTCTCAACGGTCACAATTATCTTAAGATTGCCCCCAATCCTTATGGATTACATTCACAAGTACAATTTGTAACATTCGCTTAGCTCGCCTCAGTTGATCAGCTGATTGGCTTGGCGCGCTTTCTACAGTACGGCCTGTATATTACGAAGGCAGTGCCTTTGGGTATTTTACAAAAGGTTTCTGATATCCTGTGCTGGACCTCCCAGTGTACCTGGTCTCTCTGTTAAGTAAGAAGCAGGAGAGTTTCAAGACAGTAAGAAAATATCTCTCAAGGTGTAATTCGAAAGGTTGTAATTTCAAACCCCTACCTAAGACATTGGCTAATTTTAAAGGTATATTTTCTCCGTTTAGAAGTGATTGTGGTTGTTGCGAAGGTGACCTAAAGTTTCTCTTTGTACCTTTTCATTTATTTAATTCTTTTCTTATCTACCAGCCGTTTTTTAAAATTTGATTTCCTTTATTTAAAGTGTTTAGTTTAACTTGAATTCTATTGGAATTTTACTGTGGTTTCAAACAAGTCAATTTAATTTAATTTAATCTGATGTTTAAAAATAATTTGATTCATATTCCATTACAAACAGATCTAACTTTAATTCAGGTAACTTATATTTTATTTGTTATATCTTCGAGGTTGATCTGTAATTTATTTTACCTGTTAATTTCTTTTTGAAGTTATGAATTATATTTTTCTCTTAAAAAAGGAAAGATTTGTCTTGTTTCTGCTCAATTATTTGGCACAGTGTCAGTTGGTAGCTTGATCCACCCGTTTGTTGTTGCTCTCTACCACATGGAGGTAAGTTTACTTTGTTTCTATGTTCTTTTATTTGTGTTCTGGGTGTGTAGTGTATGTGACGCTTCCTGTTTGTTTCTCTTGCACTGGACCTTTTGTCCTGTGTGGTGCAGTTTTACTGCCAATCAGCTAGG
This sequence comes from Anabrus simplex, assembly GCF_040414725.1. Classification (NCBI taxonomy): domain Eukaryota; kingdom Metazoa; phylum Arthropoda; class Insecta; order Orthoptera; family Tettigoniidae; genus Anabrus; species Anabrus simplex. The sequence continues at coordinate 157,367,571 of NC_090273.1, read as the reverse complement.
TTGGTATCGGGTTACCTAGCTGGTGGGGCAAATACCAGTCTTGGGGAAGTGTTCTAATGCGTAGCTTACAGTAGCAATATGCTTACAACATGCTTTGGGGCCTGTTCCAGCAAAACGTTCACATTCCCCTCCTATAATGTCACCAGGCTCTCCTAAAATAGCTTCACATTATAGGTCTTATGTTTTGTATACTCCGATTTCACAGCACTGCATTTTAGAATTTCACCCGATTGAAATTTATAAACAAAACAAACTTTTCACTGAGTCTGTATCCAGCATAACACAATGATTTGTAGTTGCTCCATCTATTTCCAATTTTCTAAATACGAAATAATACATCAGATGCAAATTTATGATAGTGATTTTCACCTTATGGCTGATGGTCAAATATTCAAAGGAACCGGCACTGGGAAACTCAAGAATATTCACATGCCTTTGGTGGTGGACAAAGGCTGTATCTGCAGTTTCGTGTAAGCCATCAACCTTTAAAAACTACATGAATCGAAGTCTATAAGCAAGGGGAGCAAGTGCGTGTTTAAATATCTATTTATGATTTAAGTCTTGTGAAGGTACATTTATATATTTATCAATGTACAATACTCAAGTAATTGTAATCTTTAGGAAAAGACATGTTGACTCCTATTCATTATTTGGATAATAACGCATGTTAGAATTTTCTAATTACCGCTGTACTAATTCTTCCTTCCTCCCGCTAGTTTTAGCGTTTCTGGTCCGTAGCTCATATTGCAGCTGTTTAAGACTTGAACGCTGAAAATCGTCCGTAATATACTAGGGAATATACCTGTACAATTAATTAATATAGTCTTGGAGTAAAATTAGAGAAGATACAATCGGCTTTAGCTCAGAAAACTCGGTCACAGTCTATACATTACTCGCAGATGACTGGGAGAAACATAATACGATCGCCTTGCGCTTACCCTAGGAGGTCGGCTGGGACCAAGTTGGGGTGTGGTCCAAACACTTAATAAGAAGCTTTTCATGATGTTTGATGAAGGGAATCCCTGAGCTACAGAGCGGTGGCGCTATTTCTATGCAAGACATCTGCAGGAGGAGAGAGGATAGCATTTGTTGATCTTGATAACGTGGAATTTGAAAAAAGTGAATAAGGCACCTAACAGGTATTTAAAAGAGGGAGTTATTATCAGTTGATTTTATAAGAGTCTGTAACATCGTTTAGTACAGTAAATGTCTTAAAAAAGAACATATCCAGCAACTATTTTTTGTGAATTTCAATTCTGTATGTAGTATTGTTTATTTCTGTCATTTTTCAACATCATCAGGAGTATAATTAACTCCTATTATGTGCAAATTTTAGATACTGTTCTCCTTCGTTCGTTGTTCGATGACACCCGCGTTCTCCTCCCCTTTAAAAGCACTAAGTTATATAAACTTTTTATTATGCCCAGTAATTTATAACCCAGACACGACCCTGTAGATATTTTCGCCGGAGACTCATATGGGTAGGTGGCAGGTGCATAGGAACTGTGGATGTAGAGCTTGACTGCCGTCCGTCTGTGAGATATTAGAAGAATTTTGATCTGGTCAGATGAGCTTGTGTCCGTTTCTGCTTCGTTTCTCCGCTTCGACATTAGATGGTGATTATTTGGTAGTACAAACTTCGTTATGGTCACATGTCCTGTAATACAGAGCTGGTCTCGTTCAGTGTTAACAATAGCCAGGAGTATGTACGAATTGGAACCTTCCCAAGTCTGTCCTCCGTGCTTCCTCCCGGACAGTTCTTCTGCTATATTGCGTGGTACAACTCGTCATAGCTAAGTATTTAATCATACTGTGCTTTATTAGTCACGGGTGTGAGGAACTTCTCTTCATGAATGTGGTGCTCGCAACCTTAGATGTGTTGTTGATGTTCAAAGCGTAATTATCCTCATCTTCTTCAACGCTGTACTCTGGTATTGAGTTGCCCTGCTCATACACGGCTGCTCCGTCTGAAGTCTTATTGCTATTGTTGGCATTGTTGTTGTTATCGTTGTTGGTGTTGTTGAAGTTGTTGTCGTTGGTGGTGGTGGTGGTGGTGGTGGTCGTCGTGTTGCTGCTGCTGATGTGAAATCTCGTCGAGACTCTGTTTTGTAATCGCGGTAAAGATTGGTAAAATATTGGTTTATGTGATATACTTTCTGATTTTCATCCTGAGATCCATGGGTACTCTCATGTTTGTTTCCTGAACTATTGCATGGTATATTTTTTACCTTCCTTTATCAGCGGGTATGGCTTAGCAGTGTCGGCGAGCCATTAGTAAATTCCCTCCAGTTCATGTAGCTCTTAGTAAAGCTCTCCAAACTATCAGTGTTCCTTGTGCAGTTGTCATTCTTTCAACGACAACTCTATGCTGTCTCGCATTATTGTGGCTGTGGTTGCGATTGTAAACTTCCCCGAGCTCCCAGTATCTTGAAAGTTTGTCTCAGTCGGTTTAGGCATTTTGTAGGTCTCCATTCCAGCAAATTCCTCTTTAGGTAGATGTAAACCTAAGAGATCTCCATTTCTATTTATACTTTTGCATACATATTCATCTGCTAAACCTTGGTCTATTGCAGCCGTACAAGCCGGAGAAATCCTGGAAATTAATTCATTGAATATCAAGTCAGATTGTTAACACTACATAACACACATTGAACTACATAATGTATCCTGTATTGATTCACATGTGCTGTATTTTGTAGTCAGTGTTGTTTATAGTGATGTTAGTCTTTCAGTTCTAATTGATAAATCATCAAGTTTCAATTCATCTACCCCCTGTGGGAGGGGGCGGTAGAATAACACCCACGGTATGCCCTGCCTGTCGTAAAAAGCGACTAAAAGGGAACACAGGTGCTATCAATATGGGAGCGTGGGTTGGCAACTACAGGGCCCTCAGCTGAGTCCTGGCATTGTTTCTAGTTATTATATTATTATTATTATTATTAACAAATACATTGCAATTGGAAAATATCCCGCTGGCAATGGTCACTTACAGTAGCGTGATAGTAAAGTAAAGTTAAAACATAATTACCCAACAACAACGAAAACAACAACAACAACAAGAATACAACAAGCAATTCTATGGAAAGAAAGTATTACAAGAAATACTAGTACTAAATCCAGCATCATCATATACAAATTCATACACATCTTCAGTATGTCCAGTGCTTAACACTACGGTTTACAGTGCTATATGTTAAGCCTACTACACGCTTAACATTACAACACCGCCATACACAAATTTGCACGTACATTAAGTACGTAGGTGGATCAAAATTTTAGTTGCACTAACGCGCCGCAGCAGCGCGCTGTGTGTCGCAAACGTGGGCACAGCGGAGAAAGGGACAGACAGTCAGACACTGCTCACACGTCTGTTAGGCAGATCGCTGTGGTGTCTCGTCTAGTATTGTGGGAATAGCGGCCAAATGCAATGACGCGTCAACTGCACGTTCCCTCCAAATATGAGGTGCGTGCGACAATCCGATTCCTATGGGCCAATAGGAAGAATTGCATGGACATTCATCGTGAAATTAGTGCTGTGTATGGGGAGCGGGCCATTTCCCAGCAAGGTATCGTAAAGTGGTGTCAGCAATTCGAAGCTGGACGCACGGATATCACGGACAACCATCGTGAAGGCAGGCCCGCAACATCCAGGACCCGTGTGGAAAACAAGGAAAAGCCAGAGCGGAATTCCAAGTTTTACGGGAAATGACAAAGATAAGGGATCAGCAGTCACAACATTTATTATAATATTTAAGAAAACAACACTAAATAATTTGAATGATTTAAACAATGATTAAACTTGAAAATCAAGTAGCGTACACATGTCCTTGAGCCAAACCGACCACCGGCTGTACACATAAATGTGAATATAGATTGAAGCTGACAAAATTCAGAATATCTGAAAATTATATTAACTTGGAAGGCTGGTCCAAGCCAGACCAATATTGAAATTTAACAGCGTAAATAGATATTAAAGACATCAAAAATGACAAAGTTAAATATAAAAGTGGTTTGCGTAAACAATGGATTAACAAAGACTCGAAATTTAATGACGAACTTGAAGCCAGACTTGCAGCATTAACTTCTCCACCAGGGAGATAACAATTGAAAAAAATGGTTGCCAAACATTAAAACTGTCAAATAAATAGTCCAACACTGCAGTGCTATAGACAAATCTTTGAAGGCAAACCAGCTGAAAAAAAAAGTCATCTTCCAGAAACAGACATGCTGACAGAAATGTAGATTGAAATATTCATAAGAGTAAGGCACGAATTTGTGCAGAATGCTAAGTCCATGCTGGCATTATGGAATTCAGTAAAACAGAAGTGCCGGACAGGCCAGCTGCAGCAATATAGAGAGTGTTCGGCTTGACATGCTTTTGTTCAAACAGGTGAGCAAGCCCAGGTCAACGGCCCCAAGCAAGGCGAAATGAATGCATGTCGTCAAAATGCCGCCTCCAAATGTGCGGCGAAACTATCAGCCTGGACGAGAAGTCAGCACAGACGTTACCACGTAGCGGCAATTATGGTGAGCTGCTCGTTGAGAGTGAGGAGCCGAATCCTGGAAAACATTTTTTTTTCGGGGGGTGGGGGGTGGGAAGCCCGCTGGCCCCGCGTGACCATCGACTCAATCTACATGGCCTCCAACATGCTATTATTTCTAAGAAGAAGAAAGAGATAGCAGGGAGGAGTGGGAAGTGATACAAGGAGTATCTGCCGGTTTCCGAGTCAGACTCGCTACCACGGCAAGAGTTTGTGTTAGGTAAGATGGTGTTGATGTATGGTATTGAAGGGTCAGGGAAAAACCACATAGGCAGAAAGAAGAAAGAGCCTACATGTAAAACCTGACTTCTTTTGATAGCACATGCAAGGATGTGGGCTGGAAAAAGAAAGTTAGGAACAGGTAACATGCACAAAACATAAACCAATTCCTTGCCATTCCATCGCCTGGGGATCAGTCCGTCTGGGCACTGCTGTGACTAGCGCAGTCCTTGCCGGCTGCGGAGCCATGCGTCGAGTACCACTAGGGCCTGCCGCACGGCTCCACCTCCATGGGGTACCTCGTACCCAGTCTCCGATCCCGGAGAATGAGGTCAAGCCCGCGGAGGCGGGAGCCTCCTGGAAGGGGGTGGGTCATGGAGCCGGGCCTCTTTCCTCTCTGCCCGCGCCATGGTCCGGTAGACAGGGCAACTGCGATGGGAGGCCGGGTGGTCCCCCGAGCAGTTGGCGCACACCGGCGCCTCCCTAAGTGCTGCGCAGGCCGTGTAGTGGTGATCACCACCACAGCGGTTGCACCTCACCTCGAACCCACAGCTGACCTGGCGGTGGCCCCACCTTAGACAGCGGAACACTGCAAGAGCTGCTAAGGGGGACGTTTTACTCTCACCTGACTGCCGCTACCCGCTGAGGTCCTCTCCTGATTGGCTCCTCGGTTAACTGCTGTCCTGGGAGCAGTCTTGGGTTGCGGTTGGGCGGCCCTCACCTGATGGGCCGGCGGCACCTTCTGTTTCCTTGTCCGGCGTCGTCTTCTTCCCGGGGGTTTCTTCTCGGCAGCGGAAGAGGCCTCGTCCTGGTGGCCCTCCTCCCGGCCTGGTGACCCCGGGGTAGCTGATGGCTCCGCTGCGTCGCCGTCTTCTTCCTTCTCCTGGCTGGCGGCAGTTGCGTCGGTCGGTGCTAATACTCGACTGCGTTCCCGGTCCTGGGGGGCGCACATCGAGGTCTGCAGCTCGACAGACACGATGGCAGGTTGGGCCTGGGTAGCAGCCTCCGAACGCCATGGGGCGTCCTTTTCCACTGCTGTGCTGCCATCCACCATCAGGGGCGCCTTCCTGGATTGAGCCCGTGTGACAGGCCATTCCTGGTAGGCCTGGGTCTGCGACCACTTCGTGGAGGTGGCTCTTGGAGGAGCGGTCTGCGTCCACTTCGCAGTTCCGAGCCGCTCAGCCTGGGTCTCACAGTCGCAGTGCCAGGGGACGGCATGCTTCACCTCCGTGGTGGCGTTGCTGGTCTCCGGCGTGGTCGGGAGGACTAAGTCGGTATTAACCGCCTTATTCCTCGTCCATCGGTCCCTCCTGTCCGTCTGGATGGCGGTCGTGCTGGTACGAGGCTTCCACTTGTAGGCGTCGTACATCCCTGGTGCCTCGTCTCTGCCTGGTAGCCGGATGACCTGGTATATCTGAGAGAGATCTCTCGCGATATTATCCAGGCGCTCCTGCCCGGGGTCCCTGATGATTAAGCCTCCCGGGAGGAAGCTCTCGACGCTCTGCGTAGGGAAGATCCTGACCCCTTTGGACACGGGGTGGCGCATGAAGTTCAGGACCCGCTCCTTGGCTGCGTCCTCCCCCGGTCGGTAGTAGACGAGGAGAGCCAGGTCCGCCGGGGTGGCGCAGCTCTCTCGGAACTCGAAGCCGTCAGGGGGGTCGCACCCGTCCCTGTAGGCGTCCCAGTCCATCTCGTCGTCGTCCGCCGTAGTCATCCTGGTCCTCCTGTAATAAACTCTGAAAGAGAAAGAGCGAGCACTGAGAAGTGCTCAGCTCAGACAAATGCTCTTCCGAAGTCGTACTAATAAATACAGCTGCCTGGTTAGCACTTGAGAAGTACTGAGCGCCTGGCAAGGAGAGAGAAAGTGGAGCGAGAGGCACGTACGTCCTTCCGCTTCGACAGTCAGCTCGTCCTTCCCTGGAGAACATGATGAGTGGCAGTCCTTAAGAAGCACTGCAGAAGGTTCCAGATCCGACAAAAAGATGCGCTGTGAGACTAACAGTAGTAATTACTAAAACGTACATGAAAAACCTTATCAGAAAATACAAAATAACGAGAAAGGGGAAGTCCAGAAAGAATATTAATAATTTTCAATTAATTAATAATATAACAAAGGCAAAGAGAAAAAACAGAAATAACCAATGAAAAAGTAGAAAGATGCGGAAGAATACATTCTCGGTACCAACTGGAAACAAGTTACCGATGACGCAAACAGTCATGTCAAGGTAATGTAACCAATCAACAGGCGACAAAAAAGGACGTAAGTCCGCGAAGCGAGAGGAAGAAAATAGGCAAGCAGTGTGTGACATGATTGCACGTCAAAGGGAACTTATAATAAATCAACGAAAAGTAACCAAACCTAAAACAGTTAAGGTAAGAGCAACATCAAACTTAAATTCAGACAAGTAGGAGAGGTAACGAATATAGTGAAAATTGCCAACAAATCGTACCACCGTGCAAAGGTCAACAGTGTGAATGCGATCATTAGACAGAACCGGCGCATTAAACTGAGAGACATCGCAACGCAGCTGAACATGTCGTATGGCAGTGTGTTCGCTATTGTTCACCTTGGATAAGTGGCGGCGCGTGACTTTTACAGTAAGGGAAGCACATATCATAAGCTAAGAAGATATACAGTATACAGTAAAATAAATACAATAACTCGCATTGTCTTGTGCTATTTGAATGTTAATTCCATTCGCCTCTCCTTCTTGACGAATTCTTCTATGACAAGGCTGTAGAATTCTTCTTCATTCTTTGATGACTTCATTTCATTAACGTCTTCTCAATCGACAGTAGAGACAAGTTCGAGAGTCACTGTTGTCCCTGTGTGTTTCTACAGTAGGTGCGGATTCTCCGAAGTGCCGAAAATGAACGTTCGGCACTAGCACTGGACACTGGGATAGTTGAAATCAACGCACATTGCTTAAGCAGTTCAGAAATGGCAGAAGACGACAATCCACTAATTTTTAAGTAAAACAGAAGTTTTAGAATTCCCATCGTAAGATACTCATCGGAGGAATAAGCTACGCTGAGCTCGCTTCTGAGACGGGCGAAGTCAGTATGCTGAGCGTAACTTTGTTTCTAAGAACAGAATGCTGCTTCAGGAAAACTTTTCTTCGTGTTCTTTTTGATCAACTAACTGTAAAAATGTTAATTTCTCGAGTGCTTGGAACCGAAATTCTAGGTGGGAATGTATATTGTCATATATCTCGCAATATATGCGACGCTAGTGTGATTTTATGTCGCAGGTTTCATTTTGAAGTAGCCTCTTCTTTGGCAGCTGGTAGCTATCTTTGACATTTGTTCCGTACCCTTTCAAATTCATTTATTTTCCTTGAATGATACTTTTTGTTTCCTTTACTTTGGCAATACAGAAATTAACATCCAGAGCTTTCGTTTGAAGAATTTCAGAGAGAATCGGTTAAGTAAAATATCTCGCTGAAAACTAATAAAATGAAATTGAACTGGAATTCCGAGAAAACACTGCTAAAACTTCGAACTTCGTGATATGTTTGACTATCCCATTGCTCTGGATTATCAAGAATATTCTCGAACAACTGAACTAATTCTTCTTTTTGTTCACGAACTGTTTCAACAAGTCTTCCGTTGTAATTCCATCGTGTTGGACACACTTTAGGAAATCGTCTCTTGACTACTTTACCTAATGCAGCAGTTCTCTTCGTCGAATTAAAAAAAGAAAGAGGCCAAGCTACTCAGAGTCATGAAGAATATTTTACATCCCTTTATATTATAAATTGTCTGTGTAAGGACAAGGTTCACTCTGTGAGCAAAACAATGTATGAATATAGCGTCGGGGTATTTGTCCTTCACTCTTTTCTGTAAACCAGTGGGGCCTCATGACATCACTGCGGCTCCATAGTAACATTGAGCGACTAGTTGAGAACTACTGTTGAACTCGTCCAGTATGTGGAACACGTGATCTGCAAGAGCAGGAGCACTGCGATCGGCGCTTACATCGGTAAATCCAAGAAATCACTCCTGTATTTCTCCATCAGCAGACGTGTACCTAACAACAGTTGAAAGTTGGGAATGGCCAGAAATATTAGTAGTTTCATCAATAATAATCGCCACGAATGGTGACTGTGATATTTCATTCTTTATTTCGGTCAATAACACACTGGCTACTCCGTCAATTAAATCATTTTGTACTTGATGTGAAAGACCTATGAACACCGTTGTTTTCTGCAAATGATGTGTCAGTGTGTCGTCATAGGCTACTTGCTCAGCAGCGTTATGAGTTGTATGTAATTTTCACGATTTAAGGAACTTTTATCTTCTGCATGCGCTCTGAAAGGAAGTTCTTGTCTTGCAAGATACATTACAACGTCAGTCGGGCGTTGGATCACCTTTCTATTCTGTTTTACCAACTCGTTATGTTTTATTATCTCCAGTTTACGCTGCTGATCGAGTTGTAAATCTATTCTGGTCGTTCTGAAAGTTGTTAACAGAATTTCAGCTCAGATATGTGTTTGTGATTGCTGATGACGCTGGGATGCTTTAAGCAAATTATTCATGTCACTGAAGCCTACACTGTTCCACACCCCTTTTTATTTGAAAATAGAATGCAAGGCCAACAGTAGAATTTCGATGTTTTTTGACAAGCACAAAACCAGCCCATATTTTCATTCTGCTCGATAGCTGCAGTTGCTTAAGTGCGGCCAGTATCCAGTATTCGGGAGATAGTACGTTCGAACCCCACTGTCGGCAGCCCTGAAAATGGTTTTCCGTGGTTTCCCATTTTCACACCAGGCAAATGCTGGGGCTGTACCTTAATTAAGGCCACGGCCGCTTCCTTCCCACTCCTAGCCCTTCCCTGTCCCATAGTCGCCATAAGACCTATCTGTGTCGGTGCGAACGGCTTTGATAGCACATCCTTGCATAGCTCTTGGAGACAGACGTATGTTTGCAACTCTCATCTCAACTGCCCATGCATCACTGTCACGTTAAAATAAAGTTAATTATACATTATATAAAACAACACAAAATTTAAAATAAATACTGGCTGCAATAACATGCATAAATATATATATTCTTTTGTGTAATAATTTTAAGAGGCAACTAAAATGGGCCCCAGGAGCCCTCAACTTGGGAGCATGTGTTGGTGACCACGGGGCCCTTAGCTGAATCCTGGCATTGCTTACACTTAGTTGTGCCAGGCTCCTCACTTTCATCTATCCTATCTGTCCTCTTTTGGTCAACACTTGTTCTTTTCCGACCCCGACGGTATTGGAGCACTTGAGGCCTAGGAAGTCTTTCATTTTCATGCCCTTTGTGGGCCTTGTCTTTCTTTGGCTGATACCTTCATTTATTGAAGTGTAGACTCCTTTCCTTTTTCCCTCTTGTTATGGGGCTACCCGTGGATCAGCAGAGGCAAAAGAAGGTGCTGGGGTGAATAGGTCTAACTACAAATTCATGAATGGATTTAAAACTTTAACAAAGGTTATATTTCTTTGGAATTTCAAAAAATCAACAACAAAATTTTAACAACTTTTCACTTGGTGAAATAACAATGATATTTCAGGTACCATGACAAAGTTTGTACAAGGCAAGAACATCCAATATTTAGTGACTGTTTAGTAACCCGGGCTTCCAGCCCCTCGCTTCACAATTCGTGAGCACACGGCTCAAAATTTACAAAGACACAAATTTAGACAAGGGCAGAAATCCCTCACTGCAATGGAGCACTAGCTCCATACTCATAATATCAAGCCTCCCAGAGGCACTCTTACAACACAAGAAAAGAGCTGATGTGCTCTCAGTTTTCCACACCTATTCAAGGCAACACCAAAAATATTTTACATCTTTTGGCCTTCCATGGCCCAGCTTACAAAACTGAAACAGGGGTATCTTGTACCCAACCTATAGAGCCTTCGTATAAAAGAAATAACATTTAAATAAATGGCCCAAACACAAAATGAAAGGAGGCGAATACTTGCACTTCTCAATGTGACTTCTTAAAACCTAAAAGGCACTAGGCCGATGAAACAGGGGCTATTCCCAAACTACTGAGGTAGCGCGCATGGAGATAACTTTAATACATAGCAGAAACAAATGCGGTACCTCAAACCAAGATGAAGGGGAGATCAAGAGGGTAAATCACTCTCTATCCCCGATTACAGTTAAAGATTTATAAAATTTTACATGAGCCGAAATGAGATTTACATTTTAGAAGGTTTGTTACATAGTTAAGGTTTCGAACCTTTCCCTCGGGTTAAACTGCAGAGCTAGCAAGAAATAAAGATGTTAAACGGTCATTACCTTGCTGAAGAACTGCTGCTAGATGAAAAAGGCGCCTCCCGCCCCCTGCTTGACACACACACTAAGTTAGACGACGGTCAAATGGCCAAGAGAGGAGAAAATCTGCAGTTTATAAACCCTTGGGGAAAGTTCGAGACCTTTCATGAATAATCAAGACATACCCACAGAGTTTTATTGGTGAATGAAAAGGTTACAATCAAAATCGAAGAAGAAATACGGGATTGGTTGAAAATTAATTCCAGTAATTCTTGATTGGCTAAATTCAAAACTGGTGGAAAGAAAAGATAAATGTTGCCAACTTAAAGATGAATGAACAAAATTTAGTAAGGAAAAAACTTATGAATACAAAATTTCTTCAAAAAAAGTTCTTTCACTTCGCAACAGAGTGCATGATCATAGTTTGTTAGTAGTGACATCTATGAGAGAATGTTCAAACTTCTTGATGAATGGAAAACAAAAACAAGTAGAAATTCGCACAGTTCACAATAACAAATTTTAGTGGTTCCATCTTCAGAGAAAATTTATAAGTTGGTCCAGTTTCAAGTTCACGGTTTCTCCTGTAGAGGAGTTCTTTAAGGCGCAAGATTTAAATGTGCGGTGTAGAGATGTACCTTACCTCTGATTAGTGCTAATAGAAGATGAATGCCTAGTTGTACTTCTTTAAACAATAATCACCACCACCACCACTGAAATATTCCTGAGAAAGTTGTTTTTTCCTTTCTCAATTTTGGAACCAGCTACTTTGGCTAGTGTCTCTGCAACACAGAGGCTTTGTGGTCTGTCTACTGGACAATAGTGCCTCAGTTTTGCCTAGAAGAAGATCAGTGTAGACCATCCTTGTTCTCAGTAGCGGCGATTGGGAATTAAAAGTGGGAGGGCGAAACAAAATTACGGACAACAAAAATTACCCGGATTAGTGAAATATAGCGGGCTGGGGGGGGGGGGGGTTATATATATGTAAACTGGAAGAAAAGCTAAAAATGTGGTACATTTTTAATGCTCTCTGGGCATTTTAAGTGAGGTAATCACAGTTTTTGAGATGTTGATTCAATACTAGACTACAGAATAAAACTTTCACCAAAGGAAAAATATACATATGTTTTACAATTAAATAGAAGTACGGCATGATTATTCAATTAAAAATCATTTAGTATTTGACTACACACAAAGAAACTAATAGACAATAAAGAGACTGCCAGACGGATGAATGCGCGCGACAATCGATGAATCATACCTCAGTGTCCTCGGTCTCGGCACAAAAGACATACCCCTGTTACTCTTTTTCATAGCACATGCAATGTCTCCATTACTTAATGAGGCGCTATGCAAATTGGTTAGCTGCGATGAACGACATTTTGTACATATTTCTGCTAATAATTAAAGAAAATATACTAAAGGGATAGCTGATAAGATAACGGGGCCTGTACAATTTTTTAAATAATTCCAATAATTGCTGGTTTCAGCCAGCTAAAATGGAATTAAAATGTAATGTTTTCTCCACAAAGTGTGTGTGTGGGGGGGGGGCAACTGCCCCCCCTCAGTCGCTGCTACTGCTTGTTCTTTCTCATAACATTTCTCTTTCATTGCCATTGGGAGTGACAATCTCACCCAGGTACTCTGGTTACTTCCATACACTATTCCAGTCTTCTGGATAGGGTCTGTTTTAGCTAAATGCATGCATGTATTTTCAAACAAGATTCTCAGACCAGTCTTAGCAGCTACGTCTTGTTGTGTTTGTTTCACTGCTGTTGGGAGTTTGTCTGCAAGGATCACACCATCAGCAACTCTTTTCTCCATTCTCTGATGACTCCATCATCATCATCATCATCATCATCATTGCCAATTGTCACTGGCTGTCAGTGAGCAATAATGCTATCAAATCAAAATCAAATCAGTCACTACTGACCTCCATTTAGGGCACTCGCCCAGGTGGGAGGTTTCCTATCTGTTATTTTCCTAGCCTTTTCTATGAACTACAACTACAATACTCAACAAAGAACAATGCCAGTAATGGTCTACTACTTTTTTAAACTGAGTGTTACCATGGTTATTATCATAATATCAACTCATTGTAGGTAGAAATGCAGAAATCACAAAATATAAATGCAATAATGGATGAATATGAGAGTGATGATTATGAAGAGGAAGAGGAAGATGAAGCAGAAGATAAAAATCAAACCAAAAGTTTTTATGTTGAGGAAAATGGTACCAGAGTTGAGCTGTACTTATTCAATACAGACGTATCCTCCTTGGTCAACATTCACCACTTCAATCCTCTGATCACAGTTCTGACAATTCTGTCACAGCCACTCAGATCTCTGGTAGGTATCAGGGATCTAGAGAACCTCAAGGAACTGTGGGCAGTGGATTGCAAGCTGAAGGTTAGTCACTCCCTCCACTGAACCGTGCTGCTTTATTTATAAGACTTAAGACAGTGAAAATGTGACCAAGCGAGTTTACTCCATGGTGCGGCCAATATAGTTGTAAGCTTGTATTTGGGAGATGGGGGTTTTAACCCTACCATTAGCAGCTCTGAAGCATAAGTTTTTTCTATCATTTTTTTTTCCCCCCACACTGGGCAAATTCTGGGGTTGTACCTTTATTAAGACCACAGCTGCTTCCTTCCCAATCTTAGTCCTTTCCCCTCCTTGCAATGCTAAAAACTTTTGATCTGGTCATGCAACATTTATCTACTAGCCAGTACACAATGAAAGTAAGGAATCATAAGAGGAAAATTAAAAAGCTTCATCAGGCTTTTGCAGTCTTTGTTGGATCTTATCAGATAAGTTGACAAAGTCCTCAGTAAATCCACTGAATGCTTTCCCAGTGGTATTTCCTCTTAAAACAATAATCACAACCACCACTCTTTTCTCATACTCAAAAGTAACATACTGAAGAGTTTGATACAACTTTTCGCAGTCACAGCACGGAAATTGTCACATATCGCTCACATGGAGTAGTGATCCACATCTTCCATGGCCTGTTCTAAATCAGTTTTGTGAAACCTTAGTTCTTCATGGGAGATCAAAGTCAAAAGGAAGATTCTTCTTATTAAACAAAGTCTGCCAGTTAACCCTAGAATGGTAGACTACGTAAGAATGACGTGTCTATCATGAGCAGGCACAACCCTCCTTTCCCCCACTCAACGTTATCGCTTGTCCGTCCGGAAGTGCATCCGCTAATTAGTTGTGAAACAGAAGTGGCCACGAATGGCACCCGTGCTCCCGCCAGTTTGTCTATAGCTTTCGCCCATTGAAACTCTACACGTAAGTATGACGTACTCTACCAATGCATGTAAATTTCTGCACATCTGTTTGACCTATGTCTACCATTAATGGATCTTCTCTTCACCTACACTACGTATATGATATATATAATTAACACATATAATATAACAGTACACACACACATTTATGTACAATAAGTATTTAATTAATAATAACTATTTCTAATTGCAGAATGGCGAAGTATCTGGATAATGGCGAGGCGATAGCTGCGCTTTTAGGAGAGCTGTCAGATGAGTCGGAAGGTGAAGAAGACAATGTGAAGGTGTGCTCTGATTCTGAGGAATATAATTCTGACATTGATGAAGACTATGTGCCAATTGAAGATGATATCATATATGAAGAATTGAGTGAAGTAACACGTGACATAGAGGTGGAAGAACACAGCAACTCCGGAAAGAAGGATCCCGTCTCAAGTGGAGGTAAAAGGAAGAAAATATTACAGAATAGAGGAGAGAGCAGCAAGAAATGGCAAAAGGAGACCTCCAGAATATCTACTCAAAGTGGAGCTCCTTTGAATGTTGTACATATTCGTCAACGGGTAAACCCGAATGTTTCGAGCTATTCTGAACCTAGTGCTTGCTTCCTTCTTTACATGGATATACTCGAAACAATTCTCAAATATACGAATGAGGAAATGGATCGCCAAAGAAGCAACTATAACAAAAAACAAAGGAAGGACTCTACTATAAGTAGTATAACTATGGACGAACTTCTCGGTTATCTTTCTTTGGTTATACTAGCTGCAGCTCTGAAGAATAACCAAATGGCGCCATCTAAATTGTTTGATGCTACTTTATGTGTTGAACGTTATCGGGCTACTATGTCAGAAAGAAGATTCAACTTCATCACAAATTGCCTGAGATTTGACGACAAAAGTACTCATGAGGAGAGGAGAAATGCGAATAGACTTGCTCCTATTTCTGACATTTGGGAAAGGTTATTGAAGAATTGCCGAGGAAATTACACTTCAGGTTCTTACATGACAATTGATGAGAGGTTGGTTGGGTTTTGTGGAAAATGCATATTTTGTGTGTACATGCCTGCAGAACCTAACAAATATGGTCTAAAAATAATCATGTTGTGTGATGCAGGAACATATTACATGCAGGATGCCATCCCTTACCTTGGAAAAGGTACCACACCTGCAAACGTGCTGACAGCTCAGTATTTTGTGGAAAAACTCTTGGACAGATGGTTCGCAAGTGTACCCCTAATTGAATCCCTGTTGGCACAAGGTATTACTGCTCTTGGAACTATTCGAAAGGACAGACCAGAACTACCTTCTGAGATCAAGGACCCCAAGTTTATGCAAAGGAAAGTTGGATCCAGTTTGTTCATCTTTCACGAAAATGTGACAGTCGTGTCCTACATGCCGAAGAAAAACAAAACTTGTGACAGTCATCTCAACAATGCACGATGATGCATTAATCATTGTGAATGGCAATACACCAGAAATGATCCCTTGTTATAACCAAATCAAATGTTGAGTTGATGTATTTGACCAGGTGTGTTCAAACATGGACTATGGACGAAAAACTAAACGGTGGCCACTGTGTTTTTTCTTTAATATGATGAATATAGCTTGTATAAATTCATTCATTATATATTATCACAATTTGTGCAGGCTCCATTGTGGAGAAAAGGAGGCACTTTCAAGGTTGGACTATATGATAGAACTCCACAAGCAACTAGCAGCTCCATGGCAATCACAAAGGCTATCCATCCCCACCATGCAAACGAAGGTGAAGACGTTCATAAAGAACTCGCTCGGACAAGATGATGGGCCAAATCCAACGTCAGCTTCAGATTACAAGGGACAGAGGAAGTACTATGCTTTCTGCCTGTCGAGCATAAAAAGAATGACGACTACATAGTGCTCCTGCAACAGGCCCATATGCGGCGAACATCCGAAATGTCCTGAATGTTCTGCTTGATGACAACCTAAGTATCTGATACTCTTCAGGCCGTGCCCTATTGTTTGGCATATTGTACGTCTAGGGTGTGTTCAGGCTACCCCATTGTTGAGTAAAAACCAGAACTTTGTAATTCATTTCTTATGTGTTATTCATTTTCAATGGAACACTTAACAGTTTCTGTAGGTTTTGTGCACCGTTCTGTGAAACTAGCTTAATTTGGTATTGTGACAAGTGAAATTATTTGTTTTTGTAAATACAGTATAGATAACTTACACATGGATTTACTTGCTCATTTACCAAAAATTTCTTTGATACGTCATTTTTACGTATGTCTACTAATAATAGGTGGGTGATTATGTCAACTATTCTAGGGTTAATAGGAAGAGCTTCGGGCCACTCATCTATTGTAGCACCCGGAGATAAGCTGGTGGGCTGTTTTCACCAAAGGTGACTGTGATGCAACCTGTAACAGATCGTTCATGATCACCGCCGCGAGCTGGTGGAATGAACTCCCCAGTGACATCAGGGAAGCTAAATCTAAGACAAAGTTTAAAATCCTTTGCCAGCGTCATGTTATAAGCACTTCCAGTCTTTCTTGAGTGTGAATGGGCTGCGTGAATGAGAGTGAATGAAAATAAAAATCCACAGCCTGTTTCCAGTCATTCGACCGGGTCGGGAATGGAATCAATGAAGCCCTCATCTAGCGGCCAGGATAGGGGATGTGCCAGCTGCCGAAGCCTGTCGCACTCCTCTGGGCAATGATAAATGACTGACAGATGAAATGAAATGTTAATGGAGAGTGTTACTGGAATGGAAGATGAGAGGGAAAACCGGAGCAATGAGAGTGAATATGGTTGTTTATTGTAATGTGTTGCAGTTTATACTTTATACAGTGAAACCTTGGAATGCGAGTAACTTGGTGTACGAGTGATTTGCAAGACGAGCAAACATTTTAAATAAATTGTAACTTGATAAGCGAGTGAGGCTCCGCAATACGAGCATCACGTGTGCCTATGTTTTCCCCTTCCCTAGGCCTTTGTTGAATGGACAAATGAGGTCTTTGGTCCTGTGGTAAAGAAATACCTTTCAGAAAATAATCTGCCGCTCAAAGTCTTGCTGGTTATGGACAATGCTCCTGGTCATCCTCGAGGCCTTGAGGCCTCGAGGATGACTTACTGGAGGAATTCAAGTTCATTAAGGTTAAGTTCCTCCCTCCCAACATTACTCCACTACTCCAGCCTATGGATCAGCAAGTCATTTCGAACTTCAAGAAGCTATAAACCAAAGCATTATTTCAGCGATGCTTCAAAGTGACCAAAGAAACAAACCTTACCCTCCGACAGTTTGGGAGAAATCATTTCCCCATCGTGAACTGCCTGAAGATCATCGATAAAGCCTCGGATAGATCACCAAGGGAACTCTCACTTCCGCTTGGGGAAAGCTGAGGCCTGGCTGTGTTCATGGCTGTGATTTTGAGGGGATTGTTGGTGACAATGAGCCGCTGATTGTCGATGAAATTGTGTCGTTAGGGAAGACAATGGGGCTGGAGGTGAATGACATGGACATTCAAGAGCTGGCGGAAGAACATAGCCAGGAACTGACCACCAACGAACTGACGGACCTGCATCGCGATCAACAGAAGCGGGCTATGAAGGAGATCTCGTCCGGGGAAGAGGAGGAGGAAAAGTCGATGGAATCTCTCACTTCAACTCAGATTCGGGAGAAGTGCAAATTGTGGGAAACAGTGAAAAATTTTGTAGAAAAACACCACCCGAATAAGGCTGTAGCAGTACGAGCGATGAATCAGTTCAATGGCAGTGCAATGTCATATTTTCATGAAATCCTCAAAAAAGAGGCAAAAGCAACAGTCATTGGACAGGTTCCTCGTTAAAGTTGCACGAAAAGAAAACAATTCCAGTTAGCTGACTGATAGCAGAGATTCCGTTAGTGAAATTCGTGCTACACAGTAACTCTTCTCATGTCATCTCTCGTCTCTCTCACACCAACAATAATTCTATTGTAAGGTAAAGTGCACTTTAATTTGTTTTATGTTATATTTTGTTTTAGAAATGGTATGCGAATAATATGTTTGTGTCGTGGACGAATCATTCGCGTTTCAATTGTTCCTTATGGGAAAACTTGCTTTGATATACAAGCGCTTTGGATTACAAGCATATTTTCAGAACGAATTATGCTCGCAATTCGAGGTTCTACTGTACTTTGCATACTTTAGTTAGTTTAGTTTATACTTTAGGCTGTAAAGATTTAATATATTTAAATTAGGTCATTTCAATTTTTATACTCTTACTATAATACTGTATTAAAATGTAAATTGTCAAAATTCTTACATTGTAAAATGTAAAAATTATATTGTAAATTACTACTCATTTATATACATGAAGTGGTAAAGTGTAAGAAAGGGCCAGGAGCCCTAAATTTTCCAAAATTAAGTTGCTTTAATAATAATGAAAGAAAAAGATATAGCCATACTTGGTCTGTGTGAGACCAAGAAGAGGGGCACGGGACAGATTCCACTGAAAGAAGGATACAGGCTGTATTACATCGGAGGACCTGAAGCCAAAAATGGAGTGGCCACCATACTTAGAAAAGAAATCCAAGAATATGTGGAATATACAAAATGCATCAGTGATAGGATGATGGTGATGAGACTCCAGTTTGAATGGCAAGAAAGATCTATTTCAGTTGTATGCCGCACAAACGGGTTGTATAGATGAACATCTAGAGAACTATTTTGAGGAAGTGGAGAGACAGATAGAAGATAAGGAAGTGTTATTGTTGGGAGATCCAATTACACAAGTTGGAATGGAAAGACAAGGAAAGGAAGACGTTGTAGGACCCTTTGGATATGGGAAGATAAATCCAGAAGGCGAGTTGTTGGTGGATTTTTGCATGAGAAACCAAACAATTATTGGAAATACCTGGTTTAGGAAGAAAAACAGTCAGAAGATTACAAGGTATGGTTGGGGAGACAGACGAACAAAGACCATGATTGATTATATAATCATAGAGAAAGAACCTTTTAGATGTTACAGCCATGCCTGAAGAAGCCTTTCGTGGAGATCATAGAGTTGTGATAGGAAAACTGAAAGTTGGAAAGATTGAAAAACCCCAATTAAGAAGAGAGAAAAGAATTAAAGTATGGAAGTTGAAGGAGAAAAGTGTACAAGAAGAATGTCAAAGAGAAATAATACCCTTGGTACCCAGGACAGAGATGGGGAATGTTGAAGATGAATGGAAAAGATTTAAGGAAGCACTGGTTGGATGTGCAGAAAAGATATGTGGCAGAACATCAGCGAATGTGAAAGACAAAGAGACACACTGGTGGAATGATAGGGTAAAGATTAAAGTGAAGGAAACGAAAATGGCATGGAAAGTATGGAAAATATCTCAGACCGAAGAAAGTATAAGAAAATATGTGGAGGCAAAGAATTCGACAAAGAAAGTGGTGGAGAAAGAAAAGAGGGAAAGCTAGGCCTTATTCACACAGAAATTGAGAGATGATATGCAGGACGACAAGAAAAAACTGTATGGTACCTTAAGAAACAAAAAGAGAGATCAAGTGAACACCAGATTCGTGAAGGATGAAGGCGGCATAATATTAATAAAGCCAGAAGAAATAAGAAATAGTTGGAGAGAGTATTTTCAGAAGTTGCTGAACATAAGACCTGATGACAGTCATTCAATGGATGACCAGGAAAAGCAATTAGTTGATGAAGAAATGGATAAAGAAGTTACAATGAATGAAATTGAAATGGCAGTAAGAAAGATTAAGAATGGAAAAACTGCTGGAATAGATGAAATTTCAGTGGAGATGATAAAGGCAGCTGGAGCTGTAGGCCTGCAGTGGACATATCGAGTTCTCAGGGTTGTCTGGGAGAATAAGGAGGTCCCTGAGGATTGGCAAAAAGGAATAATCATCCCAATTTTCAAGAAAGGTGATAAGAAAGTATTGAAGAACTACAGGGGAATTACTCTAATATCCCATGTTGCTAAGATAATGAAAAGGATACTGGAAAGTAGGATTAGGTTGAGGGTTGAAAATCAGATACCTGTACAGGAAAATCAGTTTGGTTTCAGAAGTGGAAGGTCAACAATAGAACCCATTTTTATTATGAGACAACTAATGGAAAAGCAATGGGAGTGCAAGAATGATATGGTGATGACATTTAAAGTTAAAAACTTCATGATTGTTCCATATTGAATAGAGAAATAAGAAGATGTATAATATTATAGGGAAGGATCCACCTTTCAATACTCCGTAGTAAGTTGAACTAAAAAGTAGTTACAACCTGTTTATTGGGACCAGTTTCAACACATTTCAAGTGTCATCATCAGCCAATTAGCAAAGATCTTAAAACAACTAATATATTGAACACAGGCAAAAAATTAACATTGTATCATATCGTAGCAATTCAGTTAATGTTCAAAACACAATAATCACAGTCAAGAGAGTAAACAGAACATCACTATCTTGCGCCAAAAACAAATATAGTTGAAGTTCATAATCAGGTCAAGTATGCACTTATGTAAAGTCGTTGCTAGGCAGGTCTTGTAGGCATTTGTTTCTCCGGCCGAAGAGTAAAAGGTGACAGTGTCCCCAGGACTAAAGTTTGGGACAGTCTGGTGCAAAAAGGAATTGAGATTAATAAAAATGATCATGTCAATGTACAAGGAATGTTGCAGTTGCGTGCCAACACAAGTTGGCAGGACAAGTTGGTTCAAAATCACTAGTGGGCTGAGACAGGAAAGTGTTCTATCATCAATCTTGTTTACAGTATTAATGGATGACATCATGAGAACAGCAAAAGCAACACATGGAGGAAGAGAAATGAACATGATGTTATTTGCAGATGATATTGTGATTTGGGGAGAAGAAGACATCAAGGTTCAAGAACAGTTGGATGTGGTGAGTGGGAAGATCAAAGAATGTGGATTGAAAAAAGTGTAGAAAAGAGTAAAACTCTTGTTATGACTAGAGGGGGAAAAAGAAGGGAAAGGTCAGATTAGATTTGCAGACAAGCCCCTGGAAGTAGTGGAAACGTTTAAATACCTGGGGAGTGAATTAATGGAGAATGCTCAACTGCATGCTGAGATTAGTAAAAGGATTCAAGCTGGAAGCTGTTTCTATCATAGTGTAAGAAACATGTTATGGGACAAAGATGTGCCAATGGAATCAAAGAAAACTATGTTCAAGATGTATTACGTACCCATAATAACTTACGGAGCAGAAACTTGGACAATGACAAAGAAGGATGAGAGTCAAATACAGGCAGCTGAAATGAAGTTCTTGAGGAGTATGATACAGAAGAGTAGAAGAGATAAAATAAGGAATGAGAAAATATGGGAAGGAAATGGAGTGGAAAAAGTTAATGATAGAAGAGGGAAGAGCCGTCTAATATGGTTTGAACACATAAAGCGAATGAGTGACGAAAGAATGCCAAAAAAGGTGATGGAAATGTAAATGCAAGGAAAGAGAGGCCGTGGATGACCACGATTGAGATGAAAGGACACAATCCAACACAAAAAATGAATGGCTTTTAGTGCCAGGAGTGTCCGAGGACAAGTTCGGCTCGCCAGATGCAGGTCTTTTGATTTGAACCTCATAGGCGACCTGCGTGTGATGATGAGGATGAAATGATGATGAAGACGACACATACTCCCAGCCCCCCGTGCCAGCGAAATTAACCAATTATGGTTAAAATTCACGACCTTGCCGGGAATCGAACCTGAGACCCCTGTGGCCATAGGCCAGCACGCTAACCATTTAGCCATGGAGCTGGACAATCCAACAGAGTATTATAGAAAGAAACCTGGACTGGGACACAGTGTTAGAGGAGGAGTGGTGGAAAGACCGAAGAAAGTGAAATGGAACCATTTTTGCCCCTACCCAGCTATAGCTGGATAAAGGGAAATGATGATGATGATGATGATGATGATGATGAATAATTGGAATAATTTAATAATTGGAATGTCACAGCTAATCCCCCTGTGGGGGCAGAAGAATTAAAACCCATAGTATCCCCTGCCTGTCATAAGAGGCAATGAAATGGGGCCGCAGGAGCTCTTAAATTTGGAGCATGGAGTGGTGATCATGGGGCCCTCAGTTGAGTCGTGGCATTGCTTCCACTTACTCATGCCAAGCTCCTCACTTTCATCTATCCTATCTGACTTCTCATGGTCAACTCTTGTTCTTTTCTGACCCTGACGGTATTAAGTGTTGAGGCCTAGGGAGTCTTTCATTTTCATGCCCTTTGTGACCGTTGTCTTTCTTCAGATGATACCTTAAAACAACAATCACCACCACCACCACCTGTCAGCCTGTGAATTCCAAGATAGCAGATTCATCTGTTCAGCACTATGTCATAAGATGTGGGCATGTAAAAATTCTCTGGTAACACATTTGGTGTTTACCCGACAAACTTCATTAAAACTCGACCACAAACATCCAAGACTGAAAACAGTTTATATTATACCCTACTGTCAACATGCATTCAAGTGATAGGGCACTGATGGTCATGGTGGTAGTAATTATTGTTTTAAGAGGAAGTATACCGGGCGAGTTGGCCATGCGGTTAGGGGCGCCCAACTGTGAGCTTGCATCTGGGAGATAGTGGGTTTGAATGCCACTGTCGGCAGCCCTAAAGATGGTTTTTATGGTTTCCCATTTTCACACCAGGCAAATGCTGGCACTGTACCTTAATTAAGGCTTCCTCCCCATTCCTAGGCCTTTCCTATCCCATCGTCGCCATAAGACCTATGTGTCGGTGTGACATAAAGCAAAAAAAAAACAAACAGGAAGTACAACTGGGAAACCATCTTCTATATAACACTAATCAGGGAGAAAAAATGGAAGGGATCCGATGCTTCAAAAAATGAAGATATCCGCCAAAGGAACATAAGGGCCATAAAGGGCATGAAAATGAAAGACTCCCTAGGCCTTGGAAACCTAATACCGTCAGGGTCGGAAAAGAACAAGAGTTAACTAAGGAAGGTGAGATAGGGTAGATGAAAGTGAGGAGCCTGGCACAAGTAAGAGGAAGCAATTCCATGACTCAACTAAGGGCCCCGTGGTCGCCAACCCACGCTCCCAAGTTGAGAGCCCCTGGAGTCCCTCTTGGTTGCCTCTTATGACAGGTGATACTGTGGGTAAGGTACTGAGGAGAACAATAACTAAGAAGTTCACTGAATTTTGTGAACTATTTGAAATATGTCTTACTCTCGTTAACAGATTGAGCACATCCTCTTTGAAAGACGCATTAAACACTCCTAAAAAGCATCTGTATAACTGATAGTCCACTTTGCTTGTGAACTCATCTTCCCAATTTGTGACAGAACAGCTGTGCTTGGAATGAACATGCATACGCTACAGTCCCACGGGGCAACGGCTGTGGGATATAGCGGGCGGGGTGGTAAAGGCTGACAAGTTACCAACTTAAGTGCAGTGTAATAGTTTTCTGAGAGTAGATACTGCACAATAAAACTTTCACCAAAGGAAAAATTACACATGGATTATAATTAAATAAGATGTACGGCGTGATTATACAATTAAAAATGATTTAGTATTTGACTGCACACTAAGAAACCAACAGAGACTACCAGCAGCAACTGGGTGAATCATACCTCAGTGTCCATGAGCTTGATTACCCTTCCTCACAGCACTATTTGCTGTGGTGCTATACAAATAGGTTGGCCATGATGAACGACATTTTGTGCGTATTTTTGCTAATAATTTTGTTAATAATTAAAGAAATTAAGGAAAGAATCAGCTGATAAGACAACAGGGCTGTACAAATTCCTTTTTTTAAATAATTCCTCTAATTTCTAGCTTCTGCCAGCTAAAGTGGAATAAAAATGTAATGTTTTGTCCACAGAGTTGGCGGGGGAGGGCAAGTGCTGCCTCGCCTCCCTAATCCCTGCTACTGCAGTCCCTCACATACTCTTAAGGTGATATTTCTTTTTCATTTCATTGTTATTTTGCAACATAATTAGTGTTTTGGTTTTCTTTGCAGGACATTACTCCAGTAGAGCACTGCCACAAATTGGAGAAATTATATCTTTACTCAAATTCCATTCTGGAAATACCAAACTTAGAAAAGTTGAAGCACCTGAAAGTTCTGTGGCTTTCTCGAAACACCATCACATGCATCAAGGTACAAGTATACGTTCCTCTACCGTATTAGAATTTTTATCACATGGCAACATAAGCCCTAGGGGCTGCCCCATGGACTCGTAACTTGGGAGCGTGGGTTGGCGACCACGGGGCCTTTTGTCTGAGCCCTGTCAATGGTTCCACTTACTTGTGCCAGGCTCCTCACTTTCATCTATCCTATCCGACCTCCATTGGTCAACTCTTGTTCTCTTCTGACCCTGACAGTATTAGTTTTGCAAGGTCTAGTAGGTCTTCTCTCCCCTTTGCTAATACCCTTGTTCTTCAAACGTTTGGACTGCTTCCATATTTTTCTTGTATCATTGTTACTACAGGAGGTTTCCGTTTAAACCATTGCCACTACCCCCACTAAAACCAGTTTACTATGACCCTGTAACTCCTTCATATAACCACCTATCTTGGCGCCCACTAGAAATCTTTTTTCTTTTTCTTAACGCCTTTTCGTCGCACCGACACAGATATGTCTTATGGCGATGATGGGATAGGAAAGGCCTAGGAATTGGAAGGAAGCAGCCGTGGCTTTAATTAAGGTACAGCCTCAGCATTTGCCTGGTGTGAAATGGGAAACCACGGAAAACCATCTTCAGGGCTGCCGACGGTGGGGTTCGAACCCACTATCTCCCAATTGCTGGACACTGGCCGCACTTAAGTGACTGCAGCTATCAAGCTCGGTGACTAGAAATCTGTCACACTGTGCATACCCTATGCCATGTCCATAAAATCCTTCATTCTTCACAGCCATTATACCTTACTTCATATTTCAAATACCTCTCTTCTTATCAAAGTCTTAACACTGGATCTACTAATAATTCCATCCATGCTTTACTTACGCACAGAACTGCCATCTATTCACAGTAATTGCCTGCCATGAGTGTAACCTCCTTCCCGAAAGTATCAGGGGGTTAAGCGCTGTTCGCACTTTCAAGGAAGCACTTTGGAGACATTTTATGCACCAGTAAGGATCATCTGTAAACCTGATGCTGCTACTCACAACCATTCTGTTCTGGTAGAAGATTAGTCCAAAATTCCTACCTGATCTGTTTTTCAAATGTTATTGAATTTTATGTACTACCTCTTTCCTTACATGTAGGATATCCGTTTTAAAAATTTATCCTTTTATTATATCTAATTAATTTCATCTTCATTTAATCTCAGCATTCTCGTATTATTATTAATTTAATTTGTATTAAATCTAATCATTGTAAAGTAATACAATGTAATACATATATATTTCAGTGCCTGGTTAGATGGAAGAGAAGGTCTGAAGGCTTTAATCTTGCCAGGTAAAATAAAACATTACTAACTAACTAACTAACTAACTCACTATCTGTAAATCACTCTCATTTCAGAATGTAGATAAGGCAGAACAGCTGGAAGTTCTCAACCTTGCTCTCAACAAAATAACAAAACTTGGAAAATATTTATTTTTGTGTAAATCACTACATACACTCAACCTGTCAGGAAACCCTCTGTATAAGCCTCAGGTAAAGTAAACGTTTTCTGTAAGGTAAGAAAATTCTCTTGAGCCTTCCTTTTGTTTGTGTTATATGTTGGCACACATGCTTGTGTCATATTGAATAAGAATGATAGGAATATCAGTAAGAACATGACATAATAATGCTCGAGGATCTGCCACTGTTGGATTATCCCATTCATTTTTAAAAATATGTTTTAAGCAAGGGATATAAATAAAAACTATAGTTTTAACATACAAAAATGAATAATTGGTATTTATTAAAGACAGCAAAAGTTATTACAGTATATAAAAATTGAAAGGTATGTCAGGGTGAACTGTAAAAAAATTGAATTAAAAATCAAATACTGTACTGCAGAATTAAATAATTTAAGGATCAAAGTTTTAGCAGAGTTCAACACACTATTATTAGATCTGGGATTCATCACATTAGTCATTTTGCTCCTTGCTGAGCGTCGAGACCTCATAACTCTATCATTTCTGCGTTGTACAAGATGCCTCCATTCAGAGTGGTTTTCAGCTTTCCTTAACATGATCTAAAGAGGTAGGCTAGTGATCTAGGATTACAGGCTCTACAAAAATTAGTTTTTGGTACCTAAAATAGGCATTTAGAACAAGTAAATAGACTTTTAAAAAAGACAATAGGCATTTAAAATATGCTTTAAAAATGAGTACATAGGCAGAAAACGGACGTTAAAATTTATTTATTTACTTATTTTAATTTTTTAGCCAACACAGGACTACTTTAGTCAGGTTTATGAAGGCTTTTCTTCTGTTTGTCGGCCCAATACTGTTTCATCCTTTCTAAACATAATTTTCTTTCTGCTTCTGGAATCACTCTTCCCATTCTCTGCTTGTTGATTTTCATCTGTAGTCTAGTGTGTTTATGTTTCATTACTTGAGTGTATTTGCTTTGTATTTTAAATCTTCTATTGTAATATGTAACTCTCTCATGTATTCTTTAAGTTCTGTGATCCATCTAACATTATTGTTACTCTTATTCATCCATAATTTTTCTATTATTTTTCTACTGATTCTATTTTCTGGTGACCGTATTAGATGCCCTGGTTGCAGGTTCTATTTCTTTATAAACTGTTTCATTGGAAGCTAGTCTCCAGACTCCGTTTACTTGATTATTTTTAAATAAACATGTTTTCACTATTCTCCTTTCTAACTTGAGTACCGGTACTCTATCTATTGCAACTAATATTCACTTATATACTGAAACACTCCTTTTTTTTTTTTAACTTTAAGAAACGTGGTATCTCTATTCAAAAACAGTTACAGATTATATAAAAAAATCCTAGTAGAGAACCACCTTTACTAAAATCACTGAATACAATTACAGCACTGTAGACAGTGTAAACACAAATGGAGCACGTTTTTATTTACTTTTGAGGAACATTCCTATAGCACTTTCATTTGTAATTTGCTTTACAGTACATAATAATAATCTTCTCCAAATTTTCCACAGTCAGGCTGCGTTTTTGTATGTTAAAATCATTTTCGGGTTGATGACTTAGCTGCTGCTTGGCCCCTTTAAACAACAAACATCATCATCAATTTCATTTTTAAAGCAGAAATAGAGCGCTCCACACACACAGATGTTAAAGGGGCATTTCCGACAAAAGAGTTGCGTTGCTAAGTTTGGGCTGGGAAGATTTAGAAGAAAGGAGATGAGCTGTTCGGCTACATGGTGTGTATATTAAATCAATAAAAGTAAACTTCCACCTGTTTGATAACATATATTTGCTTTATGCAAATTAATTACTTGTACAACATGTTTCATTCCTTAAGAATACCTCCAGCTACATTACATTGCTTAGGTGAAATTACAGAGAAATTTCTTCTTTTCTTTTCTCTTTTCACTAGACGAATTGGCACATCAGTTACTGCTAAACCCCTCCAAGACACAGTAGGTTGCCAACATAACAAGACTTAGGGGAAGCTTTTCCATAACAACAGTAAGACAGCAATCAGCTTCAGAGGATCCCTTCATAAACAAAAATTCAAGAGACCCATTATCACCAAATTAAATCAAATGACAATACTCACCTCGGGAAAGAAGAGCAGCTCAAGGGAACAGTTTTTTAATTAAAATGGAACATCGACGTGAAAAATGTCTTTTTCAAAAACTTTCTTTTTAAATGAACAACTATGAAAAACATACACATCACAGATGAACAAAAATGCTGTATACTAACAAATTTTTAACATCTGTACAAGTTAATAGAAATTGTTTTAAGTTAAGTTAGAACATAGATCCATCTTCCCTTCCCATTTCACACCCCACTCAACCCTCCTCACGTATTTTAATTTTATCTTTTTTTAAGCGTAACAAGGTACTTATTTAAGATGTTTTTTTGAGAAGAAGAAAATTGTTTGTAATGTTAACTAGCTGAAGGAATGAAACATGTTCTATAAATAGTGAATTCGCTTAAAGCAAATACATAATATCAAACCAGTGGAAGTTTACTTTTATTGATTTAATATATATAAAATGAAGCTGATTTCTTGCACACAAAAATGTGGTATGTTCTGAGCTGTCAGTGGAGAGAGGGCGTGGAATGACATCAGTAGATGAATGAGTTTGAGTGTTGCCTTTAAAAGTAGGAAAGATCACAATATGAAGATAAAGTTGGAATTCAAGAGGACAAATTGGGATAAATATTTGTTTATAGGAAGAGGAGTTAGGGACTGGAATAACTTACCAAAGGAAATGTTCAATAAATTTTCAATTTCTTTGAAATCATTTTAGAAAAGGCTAGGGAAACAACAGAGAGGGAACCTGCCACCTGGGTGACTGCCCTAAATGCAAATCAGGATTGATTGATTGATTGATTGATTGATTGATTGATTGATTGATTGATTGATTGATTGATTGAAAATTTACCTAGATTTTTCAGTGCAATTTCACTAGGTAAGGCTACTTTTTTCCCAAACAATACCTGATGTACCAGTTTCAGGACTGAATAACCTGGATTCTTCTGCAGTACACTGACCCTCTTGTCTCTTATTTTATCCCCTACCTTGCCCCTAGCATTTTGTATATTATTTTCAGCTCCTCAATTACAGAAAATTGCTGTTTGAGACCCTTTCCTTTTTCCTCCATTTTTGTAGGCTGGTGACTGGAAGAAATGAAAAATTTGCCTGAATATACGCAATGTCTCTCTAAATACTGCAATAATCCTTTAGCAGCTCTTTGACAGACGACACATTGTCCATCACAGTCATGATTTCCTCAAGACGTTCCACATAATACAGAGCAGCTTCCATCTAGGAACAGGGGCTGCCTGGCCGAAGCGGTAAGGCATGCTCAGTTTGCCCGGAACCACGTGGGTTCAAATCCCCATCAGAAAGTCGTAAAATTTAAGAAACGAGATTTCCACTTCTGGAGGTTCACATGGCCCTGAGGTTCACTCAGCCTACACCAAAAATGAGTAACAGGTTAATTCTTGGGGGCAAAGGCGGCCGGGCGTATAGCTAACCATTCTACCCCACCATGTGTCCAGGTTACGGATAGTGGAAGCCTTTACCTTCCACCCCTCCGGGGCCCTCATGGCCTGTACAGAGATGACTTTTTGCTTTGTTTGTTTGCTTCCATCTAGGAACCTGTATGGGTGGTGATTGGCTGTCATACAAGAGGAATAGAGGAGAGTGTCTCTCGAAAGATGCCCCTCTGTGGTGGTGGTGACTGGTGGAGGGGAGTAGAATAACACGCACAGGATTCCCTGTCTGTCATAAGAGGCAACTGAAAGGGGCCCCAGCAGCTCTGAACTTGGGAGCATGGGTTGGTGACCACAGGACCCTTAGCTGAGTCCTGGCACTGCTTCCACTTACTTGTGCCAGGCTCCTCACTTTCATCTATCCTATCCAACCATCCTTGGTCAACTCTTATTCTTTTCCGACCCGACGGTATTAGAGCGTGATACAGATGCTGATTCCCATAGGAAACTCATTCAGGATGTAAGATGCTAAAAGGTTTGTTTTGTCACCTATTCAATACATATAAAATTTTACAATTTAGGAATTTATTATTGATTCCACTTGAGACATGTTTCGCCCTTCATTGAGGGCATCATCAGTCAAATTATCTCCTCAAGGCAAAAATCAGGTACCTGGTTAGTAGTTGACATGCACAAATTAATACACATTATTA
This sequence comes from Anabrus simplex, assembly GCF_040414725.1. Taxonomy (NCBI): domain Eukaryota; kingdom Metazoa; phylum Arthropoda; class Insecta; order Orthoptera; family Tettigoniidae; genus Anabrus; species Anabrus simplex. The sequence goes on along the minus strand of NC_090273.1, from coordinate 157,337,505 downwards.
ATACACATTACAAAAATTAAGTATGAGAAACAGTTATGGTTGAACATATAAGTTTATAGAAGAAGAAGTCGGCACCAAGCATAAAATTAAAATGGTAGAGTTCGGCAGTGGTGCTCTGGAGAATAATTGACGCACTCATAGGAAAATATAAAGTTTTAAAAATATTTACATTATAACAATCAGGGAAGAAAGGGTGTGGTGCTCGGCGTCAATGTTTGTAACCAAAAATTAATGTCAATGGTTGGTAACTATACAGTATTTACATGGTCCAATAGAACAGTTGAGAATTTTTCAATTTATGTACATATTTACACAAGAGCAGCTTGGTGAGCAAGGATATAAAAAAAGTCTAGTACCAAGTGCGTCCTGTTGTTTTAAAGGTTGGAAGAAGAATGTAGCATCGACATTTCAGAAATGCAGAGTGTTTTATCTTATCAGCCCCCGGTGATTTTAAACTAAGATAAAACACTCTGCATTTCTGAAATGTCGATGCTACATTCTTCTTCCAACCTTTAAAACAACAGGACGCACTTGGTACTAGACTTTTTTTATATCCTTGCTCACCAAGCTGCTCTTGTGTAAATATGTACATAAATTGAAAAATTCTCAACTGTTCTATTGGACCATGTAAATACTGTATAGTTACCAACCATTGACATTAATTTTTGGTTACAAACATTGACGCCGAGCACCACACCCTTTCTTCCCTGATTGTTATAATGTAAATATTTTTAAAACTTTATATTTTCCTATGAGTGCGTCAATTATTCTCCAGAGCACCACTGCCGAACTCTACCATTTTAATTTTACGCTTGGTGCCGACTTCTTCTTCTATAAACTTATATGTTCAACCATAACTGTTTCTCATACTTAATTTTTGTAATGTGTATTAATAATGTGTATTAATTTGTGCATGTCAACTACTAACCAGGTACCTGATTTTTGCCTTGAGGAGATAATTTGACTGATGATGCCCTCAATGAAGGGCGAAACATGTCTCAAGTGGAATCAATAATAAATTCCTAAATTGTAAAATTTTATATGTATTGAATAGGTGACAAAACAAACCTTTTAGTATCCTACATTCAGTATCTTCAATACGGATAACAATGATTTTTATCACTTGCAAACTCATTCAGAACAAATATTTCAGGTTCCCTATGCGAATCAACATCTGTATCATTTGATGACCAGGCAGGCATCAATTTTTTAAAATGAGACAAAGTCCCTCATAATAATACCAATGTATGGTATGCACTGGCCGGCGTCTTGGTAGGTGTGCTAGGTACCAACTGATGAGCCCAATTTAGCACACTGAGGCGAAACACTGGCAACCAGAAATGAGTTAGGTGGAAAATTTATTGGTATTAGAGCATTCAAGGCCTAGGGAGTCTTTCATTTTCATGCCCTTCCTGGCCTAGTCTTTCTTTGGTCAATACCTTCATTTTTAGAAGTGTCAGGTCCCTTCCATATTTTTTCTCTGTGATTAGTTTTCTATAGAGAATGGTTCTCTAGTTGTTTTTCCTCTTAAAACAATAATCACCACCACTCTCAAAAGATGGATATTCGTGATGGAGACTTATAGAACACTTCCTTCATTGTTGAAATGAGAGCATTTACTGCGGGAAACTTGGCCCTAACTGTTTCTGCGAGTGTATGCAAGACATGGGGCTTGCATGGAACATGAATTAAAGGAGGGTAAAAAGTTTTGAAGAGAGGTGCAGAGGCAATTTTGTAGGAAGCAGCATTGGAATCAAGGAGAAGGACTTTAGAATCATCAGGATACAACAATAATTGCAAGCTTTGTTGATGAAGTATTCAATGCTTTGACTATTGACTTTCTCAAGCTGCTTAGAGCAAAGAAGGTGAGTATTAGATGCTTGATTGAGTTCCAGTTTTCCTACTATAAGTTTAGCAATGTACATACCTGCCCACAGAGTCGGTAATTTCATCAACACACAACTATATGAAAAACTCCCCTATATCCTCCCTGATTGACAAAATTACCTCATTGTAACAAATACCTAAGTAGTTTTCCTTTAATGTGGATTCTGATGGTATGTGCTGCAACTAGGGCTCTACACATATCAGCATAGAAACCATTATGCGTTGTCTAATGCTACTTTTCATGGCTGCTTCCGCTATGTGACTGGCACTATCTGTATGCTGCTGAAGGTGGCATTTTTTCTCCTGTGAAATCTAAAACACAGTAAAGTGATGAGAATTAGAGACTAAGATGAGGAATAGAAAAGGTGATAAAGATAAGAATTCACAGCCTGTTTCCAGTCATTTCACCAGGTCAGGAATGGAATACAGTATATGAAGCCCCATCTAGCAGCAAGGATAGGAATTGTGCCAGATGGCAAAGCCTGTCACACTCCTCTGGGGCAATGATCAGTGACTGACAGATGAAATAAAATGATACTGGAGAGTGTTGCTGGAATGAAAGATGACAGGGAAAACTGGAGTACCCAGAGAAAAACCTGTCCTGCCTTCACTTTGTCCAGCACAGATATCACATGGCGTGACCGGGAATTGAACCACGGAAACCAGCCGTGAGAGGTCAGCGTGCTGCCTCCTGAGCCACGGAGGCTTCCAGAAAAGGTGAATAGATATTAAATAAAATTTCTAATTTTGAACTACCAGTATTTCATTTAAGCAACTATTATTCCAAAGTTAATTAAAAGTCATCTCCGTACAGGCTACGAAGGCCCTTGGAGGGGTGAAAAGTAAAGGCTTCCACTATCCATAACCTCGGCACTTGATGGGGTAGAGTGGTTAGCTCTACGCCCGGCTGCCTTTGCCCACAGGAATTAACCTGGTACTCATTTTTGGTGTAGGCTGAGTGAACCTCAGGGCCATGTGCACCTCCAGAAGTGGAAATCTCGTGTCTTAAATTTTACGACTTCCTGACAGGGATTCGAACCCACGTCCTTCTGGGCGAATCGAGCACGCCTTTACCGCCTCGACCAGGCAGCCCCTCAAAGTTAATTATGAACAAGAAAATTATAGGGGTATAACCCTGTTATCACATGGGCTAAAAATAATGGAGAAAGTCATAGACAAAAGACTGAGGGATATAATGGAAACAAAGGAGAAGAACAATATGACTTTAGACTCAATAGCTCAACAATAGACTTGATGTTTACAGTGCAAATGATAATGGAAAATCATCTGGAAAAGAACAAGGAAATCATCTTCATATTTTTGGATTTTTGATGCCGTGATGCTATTTCACGATATAGCAAAATATGAACATGAAGACCCATGCTGGCTCCTATTATGGAAACCCTTTCTTCTGGGGATCATGTCCTTTATGTTTTGAGAAATGGGTTTCTGTGTTGCCCTTTGAGGCATAATCAGAAGATGAAAATTGTGGTTCAAGCTGTTCTTGTGCCTATGATCTTCAAGTATTATCATGAGACCCCATTAGGGGGACATCTCAGAATTTTCAAAACTAGAGAGAAGATAAGAGAAATGTCTATCTGGAAGAGTATAGACGGCACGATTAGGGAGCTGGTTGAAGCATGTAAATCTTGTTGGATTAGCAAGCCCATATTGTCTATTAAGATAGGACTAATGTCATCTCACCAAGCATCTCGCCCTATGGAGTGATTGTATATAGATTATGTCGGGCCTTTAACCTCAATATAAGAGGAATGGGAATAAATTCATTCTTGTTTGTGTAGATGGTTTCACATGGTTCTCATCACTGTCTGTAAATTCTGTTTTGATCTATCCATCTCACATGTCATGATGTCAGCTTACTACCCACAGCCATCTCTAGCTGAGTGGGTTAACCGTAATCTTTGGTTTGCCCTAATTGCTTTCCATCACGAAGATCATTCTCGGTGGGACACTACATTGCACTGGTTATAATTTGCATTTAACTCGGCTGTTCATGAGTCACACAAGTTTTCTCCCAAATCTCTTACGTTTAAGTTCGTTCCCAACACTCCGTTGTCCAATTTGTTGTCAATCAATGAGATTTTACCAGAGACAATAGACCCAGATAATATCAGGGATCTGTGGAGAAAGGCCAATAATAAACTTAAAGCCTCTCAGGAGAAAGTGAAAGAGAGATATGATGGAAAGCCACCAATTTGAAGGTCAGGGACCAGGTTCCAGTAGGCAAGCTTGGACTTTGCATTATACTTGATTTCCTAACTTCGGTCACCCTCTTGGTGAGCAACCCTGAAACAGAGATAAATGTTTGTGTTCATCTGTCCCAAGTAAAACCTGTGTGAACACTGCTACTTTTCATTATAGGCTACCAAGTGATGGCATTGCCAGTTTAATTATATTTCTTTCCTTAGAATCCTATAAGTTTAAATTTTGTCAAGTAAGATTAAATTGGGATGCCTTCTGCCCCTATTGTTGATGAAAATTTGTAGGTATTTAAGTTATGGTTAAGCTCTTGTAAAAATTTTTTGCGAAAATCTTCCCTTCAATAATTTATTTTTCTGTCATTACCTGTGGTGTAGGGGTAGCGTGCCTGCCTCTTACCCGGAGCCCCCGGGTTCGAGTCCCGGCCAGGTCAGGGATTTTTACCTGGACCTGAGGGCTGGTTCGAGGTCCACTCGGCCTACGTGATTAGAATTGAGGAGCTATCTGACGGTGAGATAGCAGCCCCGGTCTAGGAAGCCAAGAATAATGGCCGAGAGGATTTGTCGTGCTGACCACACGACACCTTGTAATCTGCAGGCCTTCGGGCTGAGCAGCGGTCGCTTGGTAGGCCAAGGCCCTTCAAGGGCTGTACTGCCATGGGGTTTGGTTTGGTTTGGTTTGGTCTGTCATTACCGCCCCTGCTTCCAAACCTGAGCCAGAACTTTTGTGCACTCGTCCTACAAGCTGCCAACTTTAACAGCTCCATATAGATACAACTCAGTCCATAAATCAGTTACTGTCACCCAGAAATTTAATCGTTGCAGTGCCCTACTTTCAACATGTCGTAACAACTGACAAGGGAACCAGCGTGTGGTACGGGCCCGCATTGTTCCGGCCAGATCTCCTCTTCAACGGCGAACTTGGGCACGGTCATCATTGGGAATAGCATAGATGCTGAACGCCAACTGTGGTAAAACCTTAGGGGATGGAGCTCTGTACCGGTGGTACACCTTCTCCGTTCATTTGAACTGCGCACCTTCTAGAAGGCCATCTGTGCTGTGAACCCTGAACTACGTACCTGAAGATACTTGGACCTTTATTCTTTAGATGTCTCTGCTATCAGCTTATGTGCCCCCTCTGGCGGGAGGACAGACTGTTAATTTTTTTAGGAAATTTTCTATTTTCAAGGTTTGTAAACCTTAAGTGCTTGCAGATTGTTTTTTTATGTGCTGAGGTTGTCAGCACTACTACGGCTTCCTTCTTCCTTAAGTTATGAACCAATCAGAAATTTTTGTACATATTTTTCTAGCCAATTAAAATTGGGGGTGTGTACAGACATTCTGCCTAGGTCAAGAGAGTTCTGGAACGTTCCCTTCTGAGTTGCTATAAAAGCTGGGTGCTTTAGGGCCATATTGTCATTTTCATCATTCCTATGTGGTAGGGGGCATGGGTAGCCTTGCCTTTGTTGGAAGGCTAAACAGCTCAAGGTAATGGCAAACATCTTTTAACATGTGATAGCTCCAGGCAGTTAACTTGAGGAGAAGGTTTCAAAGTTTTTTCTTAATGTAAATTTCTAATGTGTAACATCACCTTTTCAATGTAATTTTTCAGCAAGTCTAAGGACTCTGTTCAAATCCCTGTGGGGAAATATGTAAATTTAGGGATTAAAGAGTGTTCACCCTCTATTAATTGCCATTCAACTTGGTATGGGGGTGAAAACTCTTCAAAACTACTTTGGTACGGTACTTAATATTTCACATCTAGTCACCCCTCTGTAGTATAGGCTTAGCCTCTGCAACCTTGAGCCATAAGCCCATGTAAGTGTATTTCAAAAGGTTTCAAAAGGAGTGCAATTGTTTTGCCTCCTAGCATTTTTAAAAGATACAAACTTCATTTTTGCTTCTGCATTGAACTGGGATCACAGAGATAAGTTCTTTGAGGTTCAAACTTTTCAATACAAATTATGAGTTGTATAAGATATTATTTACAACATTTATTCAATAATGGTACCGGTTTCAACATTTAATGTCATCATCAGCCATAAAATACATTAATCACACAATTGAGATAGGACATTAAAATTGACGTTATGGCACATAAATGCATACATAGCTTTTTAATAATAAAAGATTTTAAAGTTTTGACATGTTATCGAAGGATGAAAGTTCTTTGAAATGCTTATTTACACTGTGTGCTGAGTAAAATAGTAAAAAGCTTATAGCAATTACTTGATACACTGTTTTTATTGATCTGTCAGGTTTTCTAGGAGCGCAAGTGTACGCCTCCATTCAGTTTGTGTTCGGGCCAGTAATCTAACCTGTTCTTTTTCCGCAAAGTCCCAGTAGGTTGGGTGCTAGATACCCCTGTGTAAAACTATTTCCTTTTTGTGAGGTCAGAGAGTGTAAGATTTTGATGTAATGTTGCCTTGAGTGGGCTGTAAGAAATCGAGAACATGTAAGCTCTTTTCAAAGTTTTGTAATAGTGAGGGATGCCTCTGGAAAGCTAAATATTGTAACTTTGGGAGAAAGTGCTCTTAAACCGGGATATTTCTGTCCCTGTCTAATCACTGAGATTTCGTAAGTTTTGTAAACTGGATCCGGTATTTCAGAATTTGTAAACTAAGCGCTTCAAGCCCCAAAGCTGTAAAAATTCACTAGTCTAGGATTTTCTAAGTCTTGTTTCAAGATTGCTAATTGTACCTGTCATGTTGTTATGTTCACTCAGTGAAGAAATTTGTTAAGTTTGATATTCTAAAAGAAATGTAACCTTTTAAAGTTTTAATTCAATTCTTGATTGTAGTTAGACCCATTCAAGCCCATACCTTCTTTCACCTCTCTGCGATCCACCAAAACACGGTAACAGTTTAATAATCAATGGGCTTATTTTTGGTAAAAAAAAAATAAGTGGCTTTAATCCAGATAATTTTATTTATTTATTTTAACTTAATTATTTATTGATTCAAAATTAGAAATGAAGCTTCCACGGTGCATAGAATTATTTATTTAGCCTCCTCCACTTCGTCCTGTCCATCTACAGCTGATGTTCTATTTTTTGCCGTCAATTTACATCATGTTTGGCAAGGTCTTTGGAAATTTGCCTTTCCCATTTTTAATTTTTTTTTGAAATATGTGTAACCATTTCTGTTCACTTTTGACTCAGTTGGTTTATAATTTATTGTCTAGCTCTTCAGACCACTGAAACTAATTTTGAATAATTTAGTTCTTCCAGGTTGAACCGTTTGTTGTGTTCTGTACATTCTGTACAGTTTGCTGTTGTTTTGAATACATTGCAGTACAAGGTGACTGAAATACCCCTACTCGATCCCAGGTAGCAATCACACTATGAGAGTGGTTCCTGATCTTGGCCTCATATATCTAACCTTTTCTGGCTGACCTAATCACCCTGACTGTCTCGTGAGAATTCTGGAAAGTATGTGTCACAGCCAGGTAGTGGGACTTGCCCACACTATGTAATTAGAGGTCCGTCCTGTGTGTTTATGTTGAGGTCCGTATCTTTTAATCTATGTATGATAGGCATCCAAGAATTGCTGATTTTATATCCTTCTTCTAAATTCATGTTGTTCGGGTCTTTCTTGATTTTGATAACCTAACGGATTTTCCTTTCCAGATTCCAAGGGATAGCTGCTAGGATCTTGGTTTTTTCAAATGATATTCTATGTCTTGTTTCATAGAAATGCTTGGCTACAGCTGAAATATCTGTGTTTTGGTTCTTGTGCGGCAGAAGTGTTCTTTTAGCCAGGTATAGATCAGACATTTTGTTTCACTGACATAGGTGTAGGGGTGTTTCAGTTGCCTTGACAAAGAATACTGCAATATATTTGAAACATTGCCAAACTGTATGGAATGTACAGGAAACAATAACAGGGTTCAACCCGGGAAAAGAACTAAATTATTCAAAATTAGTTTCAGCAGTCTGAAGAGCCGAACAGTTATAAACCGAGTCAAAAGTGAACAGAAATTGTTTCAGATATTACAACAAAATTTTTAAAATAGGAAAGGCAAATTTTCAAAGACCTTGCCAAACATGATGCAAATTGACAGCTGTACACTGCAGTACCTTGTACAGGACGAACTGGAGGAGGCTTGTAAATACCTACATGTGGTTTTCTAAACCAAAGAATTGGTTATTATACTAGTTATGACAAGAAAAGGATGAAAGAGTGACATTCTTGGCTGACCTCACGTGTTCTTTCATGCTGGTGCTCACAAGCCTTTTTGTCATCCCAATATATGAGTGACCACAACCACATGGAACTTCATAGACACCCGGTGTTTCAAGAGATGGCTTTAATCCAGTTAATTATAATTATTTATTTAATACAATGAGGCACAGAAGCATACGTTCATTAAATAATTAAGTTGTTTCTTTTTTCTCAGGTATAATTGAAGCATGCCACTGAACAAAGCTGTATGGCACTTGAAATGTACAGGAATAAAGAAAAATGTTGTCACTGCACATACATTAATTTTTTAATTTAAAACAATTAAATGTAATTATTGGAGAATAACAAATCACGTTCAACTGCCAGATGCCATAATGCCGTTCCAGTGACAGTGACCTGTGTGAAATCTCAGAATGCTGTATACGACTACTCGTACAGCGTTGTTCCATAGCAAACACAATATACGTAAATATAATATCAGAAATTATTTTTTAATGTACTTCATTAACAGAAAATACATTCATTACATGACCATAACACACATTACACTATATTTATCAGTTAATATATCTGCTATCATTATTGACATTACTTTCAAAATATCATCAAACTTCAGAGATTCTGACTAAAATGGAAAAATCAGATAAATGTGGACTATTAAATCTCAAAAAATCAAAAAGCAAACTGAATAAAAATAAAAGGATGCAATCATGTCAAGGTATACAATACTCCATGAAGTAGACTTACATACAAAGCAGGAATAATCTGCTGAAACACTATACAGTAGCGCATCTTTCTTACGAGCACTCCATGCAGCTGAATGTCACTGAACGGTTTTAACCACATGATTTTTAGCCCATAGCAAGTAAAGTGAAGCCAGAAATCTTTCCTCTGTTTCTCAGTGTCTCCTGAATTGTGACTAGGTAAACAAAAGTCCTGACAGGTGTTCACATTTTGATCTTGAAATATCTTCAATGTTAATTCGGCAGGGTCCCAACAACCTCGTCATTTGGTCAATATTTGAGTCCATATGGCCAGGAGACCTGGCTGCCTGTTTGCTGCTGCTTGCTAAGCATCATCTGGGGGTCGCATGTAAGCAACGTACAACACCATCCCAATGAATATTTTTTTGTCATGAATATTTAGTGTTATGGATATTTTGTTATCATGGAGAATGTATATCTGATCTGAATTGAATAAATTGTGCAGCAAAGAAATTTTTAATGCCATGGAGCATGGGGCACTGAATATGTCAACTAAAATGTTCAATAGTTAGCATCCGCAGTACAAACAACCTGATGTTACAAATATATCCAGATACTATCTGTTATTGAAAGTTAGAAATTTCATTCTGTTCCGTATTGAACTGGGATTACAGTAAAATATTAAGGGTCCACCTTTTCAATAGAATGAATATTTATTGATGTGAGTATATATCACATATCGTTTAAAGAAGATTGGTACTAGTTTCGATGCTCATTGCGCGTCATCATCAGCCAATGAATCAATTGAGCAAAATACAACTTATCAAACAGCAATATAAAACACATGATAGCACCTACAAGACAAATGTTAAATTATGACTGGACTATTTTCTCATGTAGCATACCTTAACAACTGTGTTACCTTCTCTGATTTGCTTTCAATGTTTCAACTTGTTACAATTTAACTTTTAATTTGTCATTGTATTTGCTATCATGTGTTTTATATTTTAACTATTGTCTCAGCCACCAAATTAGGCGGGTGAGGAAAACTGCGCTGCCGTCAGATGTGGGAACGGCTAAGCGACAGATGGTCGAGAGTCGCTTACCTCCGGGCACGACTGGCAACGCTGATCGTGCAGTGCTGTCTAGTTGAAAGTCATCCGCTCCAGACCACACTTAACCCGAGTCTTTCCCTGTCATGCAGCTGTTGAGCTCGCATCGTAACTGCAGTTAAAGATACTGTAGATAGTGAATGTGAATCGATTTGGGCTCAAGTCAAGAGAGAAGTGGCAGGCCAGACATTTAAAATAAAGGACGTAGAAAACTCACGTCAGAAGCCATCGACCGCGTGACTGCTGCAGATTGGGAAATGTGCTTCAATCACGCGGAAAATCTTCAAACAGACGATTGCGCCAAGGAAATAGTAAGGGACGAAAGAATTGAGCCATTCATCATCAGTGTAAATGACAACTCGACAGATAGTGGGATGACTGATGATAGTGACTAAGAAATCTTAGACTGCCTTGAAGCTAGAAACTGATTCTTAATTAATTGTAAATTAATGTAAACCTATTCTTTGCCTCCTAGGCTTCTCCTATCCCCTCGTCGCCATAAGACCTATCTGTGTCTGTGCGACGTAAAGCCACTAGCAAAAAAAAAAAAAACCTATTCTTTAATGTAGTTCTTTTTCCTATATTACTCAGTACAATATACAGTATTCAAATATTTAAAGTTACAATGTAATAAAACTGATACAGATTATGTAATCTGAAAATATTTATGGCGTCCTGCAGCCTGTGCTGGCACGCGTGCCCCGAACTGCTTCAGCTAGCGACATTTACATGATCGCTTTCCGGGCCATTTTCCAGGAAAATTACAACACTCACGGAAATATGTTTTAGATAAAAAATATAAGTCAGGCGATTTTATCATTTTTCCCGCAGACAAAATTTTATTGGCTGAAGAAATAAAAACTTGGCTGCTTACTGAAATTTTCAATACATGATTCTGCGGATTTAAATTTAAAGTGGTTTATATGGAAAATAGTTACACCATTGAAATCAGCAGTCTTTTCTGAAGCTTGTAGTATAATTTGTTTTGAAGCATTGTATGAAGTAACATCATGAGAGAGAACAACTTACCTCATGCTCCGAAATGATGTGTTCAGTTAGATATTTATTTTCCAGTTGCTACATAACCTTGGCAACAGCGTAATTTCTCTGACCCGCCTAATTTGGTGGCCGCGACAATAGTCATGTCTTGTAGGTGCTATCATGTGTTTTATATTGTTGTTTGATAAGCTGTGTTTTGCTCAATTGATTCATTGGCTGATGATGACGCGCAATGAGCATCGAAACTAGTAACAATCTTCTTTAAACGATATGTGATGTATACTCACATCAATAAATATTCATTGTATCAAAAAGGTGAACCTTAACATTTTCATTTTACTATCTGGTATTATTGTTAATATTAAAGCTGCAGTATCAAGTTTAGTATGAAAACCCTAAGTATCATTATCATAAATAAAGAAATTATGATATACTGGTACACTTCTAAAATAAACTTTAACTAGTGTTTCCAGTCTGCTTTTAATAAACATACTGAACTGATTTATTGGTATATTTTTTCAGGATCTGTGTCAACTGGTTAAATTGTCAAAGCTCACTACAGTTTATTTGGGTGATCCAATGTATGGAGAATGTCCAGTTGCCCAGATATGTAACTATCGTCCCTTCATGGTCTACCACTTACCTCAAGTACAAAATCTCGATCACTACCAGATTGAGTCTGAGGAAAGAGACAAAGTTAAGGTACAGAATGTCAATATTTTATGAATGCTATTTCAAAAACAACATATCATAAATGTGACAAATTTTTTCTGAAATGAACAAATAAATAAATAAATACAGTAAATAAATAATAATTATAAGTTCGTGTTACAAGTGGGGTAATGCACTCTCATCATAGGGGTTGTTAGTAGCTGGTGTTTGTTCACAACGAAGATTAACCGATCAGCCTAACATGCAGCACAGATGCTGTTGATGGCCTTCCACTCCAGGTGAAATGCTGCCGTTAGAAGAAATCACCTGGATTATCTACAAGAAGAAATCACTTACCACCATAGCCAGTCACTACCACAGTCATTCCCAAGAAGCATTCTACATGACTGAAATATCATCATTAACTACCAACATCAAAGACATCAAGAAAATGAAATGGCAGAAAATATCCAGACCAAAAGTCTAAGGTGATATCTGGATGTGCAAAAGCTCTGAAGAACTTTATTCGCTGACCGAATGATTCACTTCAGTCATATGATATGAATTTCGTGTTGATCTGTACTGACAAATATACAACATATTATTCGTCACACAAAAATGTTGTATGAAACTCTATAGACATTTAGCACCAATGAACAATTTATGATTGAACAAGAAAATATTTATCATCATCAATGGAACCCAAAAACCCAAAGTACGCTGGCTTGTAGACACCCAAAAGGATCTCACAGGAACCCACTGGCAACTACAGTAACTTCATATTTAAAAAAATCAACCCACACAAGTTGAAACCGAAGTTGACACCTGAGGAACCAACAGCAAGAAATTTGAAACTCCACTGGCAACTACACTAACTTCATATTTAAAAAAAATCAACCCACACAAGTTGACACCGAAGTTCACACCTGAGGAACCAACAGCAAGAAATTTGAAACTCAATGGGCACAAGAAAGACGACAGACTCATTGTGAGAGGACGAAGAAATTTTGAGTTGACAAGAAGAACAAGAAGATCAATGGTTCCACAGTCACATTTTATACATTTATTTAACTTGAACATGTTGCAAAGGACTAAATGAAAAGGCTGAAGGAAACACAATAGAGGAAGAGTGGATAGTCATGAAAAATGAAGTCAGCAGGGCTGCTGAAGAAATGTTAGGAAGGAAGAAAAGATCAACTAAGAATCAGTGGATAACTAGACCTGATTGATGAATGACGAAAGTACAAGAAAGCTAGAAATGAAGAGGGCAGAAAAGAATACAGGCGATTAAAGAATGAAGTGGATAGAAAGTGCAAGGTAGCTAAGGAAGACTGGCTGAAGGAGAAGTTCAAAGATGTTGAAGGTTGTATGGCCCTAGGAAAGGTAGATGCTGCATACAGGAAAAGCAAGGAAACCTTTGGAGAAAGAAAATCTAGGTGTATGAATATTAAGAGCTCAGATGGAAAGCCACTTCTAGGGAAAGAAGACAAAGCAGAAAAAGATGGCAGGAACATATCCAACAGTTATATCAAGGTGATGTAGATAATTTGGTTCTGGAACAAGAAGAGGCTGTTGATGCTGATGAAATGTGAGACCCAATTTTGAGGTCAGAGTTTGACGTAGCTGTGAGCGACTTAAATAGGAACAAGGCACCTGGAATTTATGAGATTCCCTCTGAATTACTGACTGCCATAGGAGAAACCAGCATGGCAAGGTTATTCCATTAATAAAAGATGTATGAGACAGGAGAAGTCCCATCCGATTTTCGGCAGAATGTTGTTATACCTATTCCCAAGAAAGCCGGTGCTGACAGGTGTGAAAACTTATCGCACCATTAGTTTAGTATCTCATGCCTGCAAAATTTTAACACATATTATTTACAGAAGAATGGAAAAACAAGTTGAAGCTGAGTTGGGAGAAGATCAATTTGGCTTCAGAAGAAATGTAGGAACACCTGAAGCAATCCTGATTTTACTTCTGATCTTAGAGGATCGAATCAAGAAGGACAAGCCCACATACATTGCATTCGTAGATCTTGAAAAGGCATTCGATAATGTTGATTGGACCAAGCTATTTGAGATTCTGAAGGTGATTGGGATCAGATACCGAGAACGAAGAATTATCTACAATCTGTACAAAAATCAGTCTGCAGTGATAAAAATCGAGGACTTTGAAAAAGAAGCAGCAATCCAGAAAGGAGTGAGGCATGGCTGCAGTTTGTCCCCCCCTCCTTTTCAATGTTTACATAGAACAGGCAGTAAAGGAAATCAAGGAGGAATTTTCAAAGGGAATCACAATCCAAGGAGCGGAAATCAAAACCTTGAGATTTGCCGATGATATTGTTATTTTATCTGAGACTGCAGAAGATCTTGAGAAACTGCTGAATGGTATGGACGAAGTCTTGGGTAAGGAGTACAAGATGAAAATAAATAAGTCCAAAACAAAAGTAATGGAGTGCAGTCGAACGAAGGCAGGTGATGCAGGAAATATTAAATTAGGAGATGAATTCTTAAAGGAAGTAGATGAATATTGTTACTTGGGTAGTAAAATAACTAACGATGGCAGAAGTATTAAAGGAAGAAGATGAATATTGTTACTTGGGTAGTAAAATAACTAACGATGGCAGAAGTAAGGAGGACATGAAATGCAGACTAGCACAAGCAAGGAAGAGCTTTCTTAAAAAAATTAATTTTCTCACTTCAAACATTGATATAGGAATTAGAAAGATGTTTCTGAAGACTTTCGTGTGGAGCGTGGCATTGTATGAAAGCGAAACATGGGCGATAACTAGCTCAGAAAGAAAGAGAATAGAAGCTTTTGAAATGGGGTGTTACAGAAGAATGCTGAAGGTGAGATGGATAGATCGAATCACAGATGGAGAGATACTGAATTGAATTGGCGAGAGGAGATCGATTTGGCTAAATTTGACAAGAAGAAGAGATAGAATGATAGGACACATCTTAAGACACCCAGGAATTGTTCAGTTGGTTTTTGAAGGAAGTGTAGGTGGTAAGAACGGTAGGGGTAGACCAAGGTATGAATATGACAAGCAAATTAGAGCAGATGTAGGATGCAGTAGTTACGTAGAAATGAAAAGGTTAGCAGAGGATAGGGTGGCATGGAGAGCTGTATCAAACCAGTCTATGGACTGATGACTCAAACAACATAGGTCACATTATTTTTCTTCTTCTTTCGTATAGGCTGACTAAGAACCATGATGTTTGCCCAATAATTGCACATCTGCTGGCTGTGTTGTTCCTTTCTCTCCTCTGTCCAGAGGGTACCTGTCTTCCTTCTCAGTGGTTCATCCTGGAACCTCATTTGTTCCATCTACTCCTTAGGGATGTTGAGTCTTGTAAGTCTCTTTCTGCTCCTCCCATTCCTGCAGATTTTTGTTTACTTCCATTAACAATGGTGACTTGTTCTTCCTCTTTTATTAGTAAACGGGAAACTGGTTGGTCAACCTGGCATGATGTATCCTATAGGCATGTCCATAAAATGTTAGGCATCTCTTCCTGGCCATATCTGCAATTTTGTTTAGTCTTTATAGAGTTCTTTGTTGGATCACCTTTTGTATTCGTTTCCTTCCTTGACTTGTCCCAGTATTTTTCTCTCCTAGATTGAAAGCTTGTCCATGAGTCCCTTCCTGTTGAATATTAGAAATATAAGGCTTCAGGTTGGATGATTGTCTGGTAGTGCTTCATATTATTATTATGATCATTATCTTCTGCCTGCTGCAATTTCTTCATTGATGCAGTATTTTTTTATCTGTCTCCTGGCACACACCAGAGCAAAATGTAGCTTACACTGAAGTATCAAACCCAGTGGAGAAAGCAATGGCAAACTACCTGACTCCTCATCCTGCCTACATCTCGTCTCGATGCTTTCTCTATAACCATATAACCTTTAAGGATCTGACTAGCCTTTGGACCTAACAGACAGATTCAGTTTATGACCATCATCAAAGACCACATTAAATAACTTCTTCTTCCTTCCAAATTTGGCCAACTGTGGATTGCATGAAACTTAATGCTTTCTTGCCTGTCTTCTTCTTTTCTCTTCCCAGAACTTCTTCATTCATTCCTTATTTTTCTCTGTTCCTCAGATATTACAAATTTGGGACTGTTCTTCCGCTGCTCTTCATGGAATTTGTAGTCATCTATTCGAGTTCTGAACTTCTTTCTGTTGAGGATCAAACCTGGTGTTATTTTAATTTCTTCTGCATCCTTCTTAACCTCCTCCACCCATTCTGTTGTCCTCCTCAATCCAATTATATATTTAAATATTCTTTTAGTCAGGCGATTGTCATTCATTCTGATGAGATGTCCATAAAATTTCAGTCTTCGTTTTTGCGTTGTGTCCGTGATCTTTTCGGTATACTTGTAGAGATCCTCATTTCTCCTTTTCCTCCATGTTCCATCTGTCGTTTTCTGAAGTCCAAGAATTTTCCTCAGAATTAAATAACTATTACACATTTTTGGAAGTCTTTTTGTGCAGCCCAGAATTGTTACATGTTTTTCTTGGCGGTCTGCCATCTTTCCATCATCCAACCAATGTTCTGCTTTTGTTCTTCATGGAAGCCCTTGAAGTTATTGATTTGTAGCCGATATTGTGCTCGATTTGAGATGTCCTTTTGCCTTTGTCCAGCCTTGTTGAAGTCCTTCCCCACCTCCTGGAACCATTTGTCAGAAAGCTTAGATCTTCTAAATTTAAGAATTTTATTTCTAAATCCGTATTAAATTGAGAATAATAGATAAATCAAATTTAAAATCTACCTTTTCAATACTAGTATTAAACTAAATAAGTTATAAACCACCAGCGCAGTAAGGCACTACACTAGCGGTTAGCAAACATGCACCGGTCGGTACTACCTATAAACCGGTGTTAAATAAACAAAGTTTATTAAACAAAACAAGGAAATCAGTCACAAGGATAGGAAAATTACATCCGACAGTTACTTACCCAGGAAGGCCCAAATAAAACTCCCAGAGGAAATGGATAAAAATTCCTTGTTTCGGCGCTGAACCACACAAATAATAAAGGAGACACTGGTTTCAATGAAATAAACTTTTAATTAAAGAATGAAAACTTAACATGAAACCAAAAGAACATCGTCCTATCTGAGGGAATAAAAGTATTTTAAGTAGTTCAAAACAATTAGTGAATAATAGAAAATACACGGATGAAACTGAAAAACGTAGTCCTTTTCAGAAAATGATACTGATGCAAATCATTAGTTTAAAAACAGAAGGTTGTACTAATTAAAGACACTAAATCATTACCAGAAACAGTACACCTTGATAACCTTACTATAATAACAGAAAATGATTCGAATTAAAACTTAAATTGTTCACAGAAGGTTTAAACGGGGCCCGTTTGTTAGACTAACTAAAATGAAATTAAAACTAACGTATTAAACCTAGGGAAAGCCACTCAATCAACGAGTTTCATTGCACCTTCTTAATAAGAGGAGGCTTCGCAGGAGCATAGAACTCTAGCCAAATTAATAAACTACGAGGGGTCAAATAAGATTAGCGCACGGAAAACACACACAGTAAACAAGGGGAAAAGGGAGAAAACCGTAAGAGATCAAGTGAGGAGCAAATAAATTTTCCACCGAAAGCGGAAATTCTTAAGCAAACTCCAGCTCCACAATAAAACACGCAAAACAACCATCAGGCAACAATCACCATCATCTCCCGAAAACAAATCGTTACCATAGCAACAAAAACATCCGCCCGCCAAACCAAACATAGTACAAGCACAACAAAGGCCAGAAACAAAATAAAATCAGGAAACACCAAAGTTTAAAATACCAGAAAATAGAAGCAAGGTTATCCATTTTAAACCAAGGAAACCAGAATTATATGCTTCTGCGGAACCTCACGCAGTATAAATGGCATTAAGTGCCAGACACAATTTGAATTTACATGATCAATGAAGTTCATTAACGGGTGAAAATGATAGTTAATTTTAAAAGGTTTTCCTCATTTTTGTAGTTGTTACATACCAATAATTATATTATTAGAATTTAACACACGTCCCTCTGCTAGTAATTTCCAAAATAATTATTTTCACGAAATTCCACCTTGAAGGAGTTAATTTTCAAGTCACGAATCACACGAATTTCCTTGCCGTTTCATATTCACAGGATATAACTTGCCAAATGATGAAGCCACTTACTTGGGTGAAGCTGACGCTTAGCCATGATGAGCTGGTTCCTCACATACTTACAGATCCTTCATGATGAGTTTGCTTTTCCCAGGTCAGAATTAGTCGAAAAGTATCATAATAGGACGATGCAGGAGACAAAGTAATTTGGGTTTAAAACCCACATCTTAAGACTCTCAGCCGGGGTCTTCACTCCAACCTGACGCCAACATCTTAAGCCTCCAATTAACACAACCGCCTGCCATGACTTCTCAATGCGTACTGTCGGGGACAAAATGGCGAGGTTTTCTCCATGAGGAAGTAGCCGCGCTCTGATAGGTAGAAGCGCGCTAGGGGAGGGGAAACTCATTGTGGGTGTCTGGCAGAAGATTGCAGCACATATTGTAAGAGAAATGAAACAGTCTGTACAATTCAGAAATGCGATAATCCAAAGACGTTGCCATAAGTCCACAATAAGAATTATAAATAAGTTCGATTAGTATCACCAAAGCACGTAGTAGTACGAGGGAATCCGTCCGCTTAGACATATAGAAAGATTAAAATTTTCTACGGCGATATTGCCAGTTCAAAATAGGTTCACAGGGTAGAGTAAATTGCGTTACACCGTAACAGCCCTCTCCCCCCGAAGCTTAGTGTATTCACTGATATAGCTTCCAGTTCAGTTTGTGGTCAAGAAGTAAGCTAAATTTCAAATCAAGTCCTCATTAGATAGAGACCACAAATGACGACTTCATGTATGCATAATAACACACGAACCTTGAATCATATTAACATCACAATCCTCACTTCAGTTCAAATTTGTGGTGGCAAGAGTTCAGTAAAGAGATCACGCTTCCCTCAAACAAGGTTCCATTTACCTAACGTTTATAACAGCTAGGTTTAGCTGAATTTACACTCTTTAGGCCGTGCGCTTCCAGTAAAGCCTGTTACATATTACAATTCACCCGTTTAAAGGAAATTAAGATTAAGTACCATATTACAGGTTAGGAAATAAATATTTTCTAGATTATCAAGAAATGCAGTATCTCGCCCATTTCCTTTTGACATAGTCAGACATACAAGCAAAGGAAAAGGAAAAATCACAAGGAGAGAAACAAGTCCGGTGATTCATACAGTAAAGAAAATTCATAAAATCAATAATAAATCACACATAGCTTAACTTAGTAGAAGGCGGACTCAAGACTAAATCGTACCAATTGACCCACAAAACGAAATTACACAAGAAAACAAATTAGGTTAAATTAAGTAGGTACGAACCTAATAATCTACCAGCACCCCAAACCTCACAAGATTACAACATATAATAGATAGACACAAGCAAGGGTAATTTTAACCCACCCCACTCCAAGGGTGGAACATAAATGTCAAGCTTACAGTACTTACCTCAAAGTACCAAATGGTTCAGTACACTAAACTTAAACGTAGGAGGGGAATGAGAACAATGGACGTGACATCCACTAAGGTTTTCTACCTATACAGGGAGCCACAAGGAGAACAATCAATTCACGTGCTCCACCGGAGAACCCTTACCACAATAAGGAAAAAAAAAAATCCCCAAAACTAGTAATATACTAAGATACAATCCTCTAAAACACAGCTTTAGTTAAACACCCACAGACGGATAAGATGAGAAAGAACCCCAACTTTTTCCTTTTTTTTTTAAAACAGACTGAGATCTACAGATCAGTGAGCCACAGGTTCATTAATAGTTAAGAACCCACCATGACTCAACCCAAGTAACTAGTTAGGTCATAAAGTATGGCAGATTTTAAATCATAAGTAATTGACCACGCATAACCCAGAAGAAGAGATTATTCAAAAGGACACATCAAGTAGAGCAACTACCGACCATAGCACAAACATTGTGAAGCCATAACTGAGTTAATGGTAATTGTCTTTCCGAGCAAAGGAAACCCTGGGTAGAATGAATTGGAGACCTCTAGTACTATCAGGTGTAGGGAGCGCAACAGTTTGTCATCGACAATCATTCCGCGGAGGTACACTAAGCAAGGAACAAACTAGCACAGATGAAAGTACCATTCAAGAATTGATGGATAAGGCTTCAGGAGGATATAACACGGAGTCACATAACCAACCCACATTGGAAAAGGAAAAACTAGAGCACCTTCCACAATAGCACACCCAATTAAAACAGAAAAGGTAATGGGATACCTCAATTAGATGACTACTGGGGACGAGATGGGCCATAACCCAACATACAGAATAAAGGATGAATTCCACTAAGGGATCATCAAATTAATAGGCAGGATGACTCCAAAAGGGAGATAGCACCTAGGTAAGCAATAACACGCTCAACAATCCAGAATGCAGAACGGTAAGCAGGCAAATCAACAATAACTACTAATGTTAGCAAATTAACCAAAGGAAAAACAACCATAGAAGGTAGGATTAACAAAATTGAACTTTACAATATTATAAGTGGAAAAAGGGATGACATCAGGGCAATAGGTTATGCGGGTAATTACAATTTTCACTCACCAAGTCCATAACATACAATACGAGTTGCAGGCACAAACTGCTTAATTAATTTCCATCTTCACAAAGACACAATGGTTCAATCAAAGGTGCTTAAACACCCACCAGAGTGCAATAACACAACTAATATTGACTCACAGAATCCTCACAGGAGCAATGCCAACCAGCACTAAGAGACAATATAACAGGGTCCTTCTACCACGATATACCACACAACAACTTAACCAATTCATGGTGCAAAACCACACCACCACCAAATTCAGGACCAGGAAACCAAGCACCAAGGTAAAAGAAGATAACTTCTCAGGCTTCAAGTCCATGTATTGACTTCTCTACTCAACATAACATCAATAGATGGAAGATGGTACAGATAACACCCCAACATACTCTCCACAACTCGCACAGAACGATAAGATCAACAAGAAGATAGTAAATTCAAGAAAATATTTCAATAGTGTGGCGATAACGGTAATGCGTGGATTAAAATACAACAAGATCCATAAACGTCATAAAGGACAACCTAATACCACCCATAGAGGAAGAGTAGTTTTAAAACAGGACCAAATTTCAAAACGATGGGATAATACATTCAACCAAAGGAAAACCATAAGCTAAATAAGGAATAAATTGAGATTACTAAGAATAGAGGTACTACTGTCAGTTCGTAGAATAATTATCAAAGGGCAACGCATCATTTGATATGACGAGGGACTGAAACCAATAGCTAGAGATGGAAAAACCATAAAGATCCAAGATCCATGCACGAAGCAAACGGTCTACCAACTCCGACACAGGTTAACAGACCACCCCAAAGGATTTCACCCAAACATAAGGATTGCAGAAACTGATCAGCGGTAAGTAACTGTGTTAATTTTCGAAGCTTAAACAAATGGCACTCAGGCACAGTTATTATTGAAAGTCGATAGTAGCCCACAAATAAGATACAGAATAAAATATTGAACCTAATTTCAAAGAGATAAATTATGATAAGATCACCAACACCAGAAAGAAGCCAAGAATACAAACAAAATATTCCATGATTAAATCAACCACCAGATAGTTAAAACTCGACCAATTTTTTTTTTATTTATTTTTTTTTAAATATATTTTAGAACGATCACCCAGGTGACAAAATTAAAACAAGCAACCAATAGTTCAGAAGGCTACCAACTGCATACCCTGCACAGGAGGTTAAATACATATCAACAGGACATGGTCATTACATTTTTGCAACACCACAGTGTGAGTATCAAGGATGACCAAAGGCAGACTCGAAGAATTCATAATCAAATCCTACTCACAGCCAAGGCAGAATTGACATGATAAATAAAAATTTAAACCCAGGAAAGGTAAGATATTAGGTGTACAGCTCAGGAAATTTATTGGTAACAAACCCCAAGAAACAGACATGTGATAAATTCCACACACCACCAAACCACCATGTTCACACCTGAAACATCAGCAGTACCAAAACAAATAGAAGCATAACAACCTTAGGTTCCAAAGTCACAGAAACGTGTACCTAAATGAAACTGCCAAGTACACTTACAATAAACGGTAACGTGTTAATAGTTTAATTAGCTCACTGAAATGCAGTCCTCAGTTGTATGTTGTTTCTAGCACCCCAGGTGCTTGACAAAACAGAAACCCCAAAGGAAGGGAAATAGTAGAACAGTACTGTACATCAACCAGGTTTAATTTGAGATAGATGGACACGCCTAATTCTTTTAGCAACCGGGTCACTCACTAACATAGATACCGGGGACAGAAATTGTAATACGGTGCAAGGACCTTGATACCTAGGTGCCAGTTTGGCTGAAAATTTATTAACAGCTTTACTGATGGGATAACATTTAATGAAGACTGAATCGCCAACCTTCACTCTATTTGATTTCCTACCCAAATTGTACCTTTTCTTGGCTTTCTCATATGACACGGACAGGTTTTTCTTTGCTTCATCCCAAACCTTCCGAACATCATGTGGTTTAGAGAGATCAGGCAAAAGATCATCGATGGCAAGCACATTTGACATTGGGGAATATGGAGTGTAAGAAAACATAAGGGACATGGGCGTTTTTCCATGAGACTCATGAATTGCAGAGTTGAAAGCATGAGCTAACCAATGCAAACAGGAGTCCCACTTAGATTGATTATGGTGATGATAGGCTATCAGCGCAGACTTCAAATTCCTATTTACTCTTTCAGCATAAGATGGGTTTGGATAATAAGGAGTGGTTGTGACATGTGAGATACCCAACTCAAAAAGGTATCTTTTAAACAGATGACTAGTGAAAGCACTGGCATTATCAGAAACAAGGAACTTGGGAGGGCCGAAAGAAGCAAAGATATAATTTAGACAGTTAATAGTAGTCCGAGAAGTGGTAGACCTAGTAGGCAAGATCCAAGTGAACCGTGAGAACGCATCGACACACACAAAGATATGAGTGTTTCCCTGAGAAGATCGAACCATTGGTCCCACGTAGTCTATGAATAGTCGCTCCATCGGGCGAGAGGCTTGTGAGGATGATAACAAACCTACACGGTTGTTCAAACTAGGTTTACTGATGGCACAAATTTTACATGACTTAATCATGTTTCTGATGTCACAGTCCATCCTTTTCCAAATGAAAAACTGCCTAATCTTCTGCCTTGTCTTGAACACACCTAAATGACCTCCGATTGGACAGTAGTGATAATACTTGAAGATAGTCGGTATTAGCACCTTGGGCACAACAATTTTGAAACTATGGTCTCCTCGAACCTTACAACACAGGACCCCCTTGACAAGAGAGTAAGGCTTCACAAGAGTTCCATTATTAATTTTGTCGATGATCTCACTTAATTCCGGGTCAGATTTCTGATGATCTTCAAATTCATGGTAAAGTAAAGGTAGATTAGTAAGGATGGCACTAACTCCAACGACATTACTTTCATCAAAATTTACAACATCAGATTTTTCCTTAGGACAAGGTTCCCCATCAAACATTCTGCTTAGACTATCGGCGATGACATTATCAGTACCTCTGATATGCTTAACTTTAAAATTAAAGGCAGAAATTCTAAGTGCCCATCGAGTGATCCTCCCAGTTCTTTTGGGCCGGTTCAAAACCCACGACAACGCCTGATTATCTGTCTCCAGGTCAAAATTTACATGTTCAACAAATGGCCGAAACTTTTCGAGGGCAAACAGGACTGCAAGACACTCCAGCTCGTAAACAGAGTATTTACTCTCAAGATCAGTTAGGACACGGGAGGCATATGCAACAGGTCTGCGTCCATCCTCGTACTCTTGCAGGAGAACACCAGCAATAGCCTTTCCAGATGCGTCGGTCTGAACAATAAAGCGTTTAGAAAAATCAGGTATGGCCAAAACAGGGGCGTTCGACAGAGCAAGTTTCAATTTTTCAAAAGCTTCCTGTTGAAGAGGACCCCAGAAGAACTTCACATCCTTCCGCCTTAAATGATTGAGAGGAGCAGCTACCTCAGCGAAATTGGGAATAAATTTTCTGAAAAAGTTAACCATTCCCACAAAACGGGCAATGCCTTTGACATCTTTAGGAGGCTGGAACTCACGAATGGCCTGTGTCCTGGATTGATCAACGGAAACTCCGTCTGAAGACACAACGTGCCCAAGGAAGGACATACTCGGTTGGGCAAAGGCTACCTTAGATAGCTTAACGGTGAGGCCAGCTTTCCTCAAGCGCTCAAGAACTTCCCGAACATGGGTCACATGTTCCTCAAAGGTTTTAGAATATATAAGGACATCATCAAGATAGTTAAAAACGCATTTAAATTTGATATCAGAAAAGATAGAATCAAGCAAACGAGTGAGAACACCAGCCCCAGAATTTAAACCGAACGGGAGCCGGAGAAATTCATACAAATTCCAGTCAGTAATGAAGGCAGTAAGAGGTATCGACCGCTTAGATAAAGGAATCTGATAGTAGGCCTGGTTAAGGTCCAGTACTGTGAAAAACTTTGCCCCAGAAAACCACCCAAAGCAGGTGTGCAGGTCAGGTAACGGAATAGACTGAAGAACCACTTTCTGGTTTAATTTCCTATAGTCCAAAACAGCACGGAAGCCACCAGAGGGCTTGGGTACAAGGAAAACAGGAGAGGCATATGGAGAGGTAGAAGGACGGATAACCCCTTCCGCGAGCATCTTCTCAATAATCTTTTTTAATTCCAACATACGTGGAGGAGAGAGTCTATACGGGGGAGACCTCACAGGTTTGGTATCAGTTAGTTCGATATCATATTCAAGAACGTTAGTTAACCCTAATTTACTGGTGAAAACTTCAGGAAATTCACTGCAGAGACCACGGATTACCTCAGCCTTTTCTTTACTTAAATGATCGAGTTTTAAGTTTTCAATACCACAACTTTCATCTGGTTCAGACCCAGATACACAAGAGACATTAAGGGTACCCCTAGAACTCTCAATCAATTTAAATTTACAGGTGGGGGAAAATTTAAAAAAGAACATTTTGTCTTGAAGATCAAGGACTAATCCCGTTTTTGACAAGAATCCAGATCCTAAAATTACATTGCAGGGTAGTTGGGATGCCACTAGGAAGGTAACTTTCCAAGTGAAATTTCCTATTCTTAGTTTTACTCTCACAGTTCCTAAAATATCCAATTTGTTACCATTAGCTGCAACACATTTAACGCTAACGGGTTGCAATTCAGAAAATTTACAGGCACTCTTCAGGCGATTATACCAATCAAAATCAATCAAATTCACCATACTACCCGAATCCACCAATGCAAGGACAGCTTCATTATTTATTTCCACCTTAGTGAAAGCACCATGGGAAGAAACGAGCCCATATATTTTATTACATTCGGGGGGACAGAGAACTTCATTCACATTGTTTGAATTCACAGAATTTTGAAATGCAGATAGTTTACCATTACCCTTTTGTCATTTGCTACGTCTATGGAAGGAGTTAGGGCAGGAATTCTTGGAATGTTGCCGAGAACCACACAAATAGCAACAAATATCCAGTTTCCTGTTCTTGGAAGGGCAAGAATTCCTGAGATGCTCGACAGAACCACATATAAAACATGCTTTAAAATTAGAACCATTACCAGTTTTAGGACCCACTGGATAACTGGGATAAATAGGGGGAGGTAGGTGTACCGATCTGGACGCGTCTCCATGCTTTACATCTTCTGCAAAGGAACACGCGGCCTCTAGTTCACTGAAATTAGTAGGACATCTCGTGAGGGAAAGGTAAGACCGATAGGCAGGAGATATCCCTTTTATTATACGAGTCACCATTTCTTCTTCAGGGACCGTAATTCGGAACACCTTACAAAAGAATTTCACATCCACAATGTATGTTAGTAAGTTTTCATGAAGGTACTGAGTCCTGAAGCAATGCTGTGGAATGAGACTCTGAAGGGCTAAGGAGGGAATAAATTTATCAAGAATTAATTCATGAAAATTATCAATTTTACACCTCTGAGAAATAGCCTCAGAAATTTCTCTCTTTAAAATACCTTCGCAATGGGAAAATAAGGCTCTATACATACCCAGATCGTCAACAGAGTATACACAAGCGGATTCCTTGATTTCTACGAGGAATCTTAGGAATCTTAAGGTTTCTTCGATCGAATTCACAGTAAAATTCTTAACTCCGTTAAACAGTTCCTTAAGGGAATTATGAGAAGGGCTAACGTTTAACTTAGAGATAAGGCTTTCTAACACAGAAGTAGAACCACAGGTAGACTCTTGTTCATTAGTATTGGAAGCAACTCGGTTAGGATGGTTATTAGGGTTAGGACATAAAGGACCTTGCCTGTCAACCTCAGATAACCTTTCTACCTCTCTACACGCTAACATCAGGTCTAACTCAGTTGAGATACTAGAGGCGAGACACAACAAACGTGTTAACTCACTAACATTTTCTGCAGCAGGTTTAATGGTTAAAAGGTCTTGAATCCGCCCACAATAGTGGAATGATCTAGCCTTGAGCCGATCTACTTGGGCCTTGGTAGGCGTCACCTCAATAAATTCATTTCTGAAGGATTGAATCTCCTCTACGTTACTTTTAATCTCAAGAATGGACTCACCGGAGTTGTTAACTTCTACCTTAGAAAGATCAATCGGAACCTGGAGATGGGATGACAAACGAGCTGCACATTCAGTAGCAGTGCCGTCAGTCTCCAAGCCACGAACCTGGAGCTCATACAGGAGTTCAGCTTTCCGCAAATGATATGGAAACAACACCGCTCGGGACATGATGAATTAACATGAAACAGAGTTCAAAAGAATTAGGAAAGATACTTGCACTTCTTTTCACAATTATGCATATAATTATCATACATAGTCAACCTTCATAATCCAGTGCTTCAACGCCATCACAAGTACAATAACCCAGGGGAAAAAGGGGAAAGAATGACAATGGTTAGCAGCGCCCTCAAGAAAAAAGACAACCAGAGCTTTCTGCTACCACTTTACTAAACCACCAGCGCAGTAAGGCACTACACTAGCGGTTAGCAAACATGCACCGGTCGGTACTACCTATAAACCGGTGTTAAATAAACAAAGTTTATTAAACAAAACAAGGAAATCAGTCACAAGGATAGGAAAATTACATCCGACAGTTACTTACCCAGGAAGGCCCAAATAAAACTCCCAGAGGAAATGGATAAAAATTCCTTGTTTCGGCGCTGAACCACACAAATAATAAAGGAGACACTGGTTTCAATGAAATAAACTTTTAATTAAAGAATGAAAACTTAACATGAAACCAAAAGAACATCGTCCTATCTGAGGGAATAAAAGTATTTTAAGTAGTTCAAAACAATTAGTGAATAATAGAAAATACACGGATGAAACTGAAAAACGTAGTCCTTTTCAGAAAATGATACTGATGCAAATCATTAGTTTAAAAACAGAAGGTTGTACTAATTAAAGACACTAAATCATTACCAGAAACAGTACACCTTGATAACCTTACTATAATAACAGAAAATGATTCGAATTAAAACTTAAATTGTTCACAGAAGGTTTAAACGGGGCCCGTTTGTTAGACTAACTAAAATGAAATTAAAACTAACGTATTAAACCTAGGGAAAGCCACTCAATCAACGAGTTTCATTGCACCTTCTTAATAAGAGGAGGCTTCGCAGGAGCATAGAACTCTAGCCAAATTAATAAACTACGAGGGGTCAAATAAGATTAGCGCACGGAAAACACACACAGTAAACAAGGGGAAAAGGGAGAAAACCGTAAGAGATCAAGTGAGGAGCAAATAAATTTTCCACCGAAAGCGGAAATTCTTAAGCAAACTCCAGCTCCACAATAAAACACGCAAAACAACCATCAGGCAACAATCACCATCATCTCCCGAAAACAAATCGTTACCATAGCAACAAAAACATCCGCCCGCCAAACCAAACATAGTACAAGCACAACAAAGGCCAGAAACAAAATAAAATCAGGAAACACCAAAGTTTAAAATACCAGAAAATAGAAGCAAGGTTATCCATTTTAAACCAAGGAAACCAGAATTATATGCTTCTGCGGAACCTCACGCAGTATAAATGGCATTAAGTGCCAGACACAATTTGAATTTACATGATCAATGAAGTTCATTAACGGGTGAAAATGATAGTTAATTTTAAAAGGTTTTCCTCATTTTTGTAGTTGTTACATACCAATAATTATATTATTAGAATTTAACACACGTCCCTCTGCTAGTAATTTCCAAAATAATTATTTTCACGAAATTCCACCTTGAAGGAGTTAATTTTCAAGTCACGAATCACACGAATTTCCTTGCCGTTTCATATTCACAGGATATAACTTGCCAAATGATGAAGCCACTTACTTGGGTGAAGCTGACGCTTAGCCATGATGAGCTGGTTCCTCACATACTTACAGATCCTTCATGATGAGTTTGCTTTTCCCAGGTCAGAATTAGTCGAAAAGTATCATAATAGGACGATGCAGGAGACAAAGTAATTTGGGTTTAAAACCCACATCTTAAGACTCTCAGCCGGGGTCTTCACTCCAACCTGACGCCAACATCTTAAGCCTCCAATTAACACAACCGCCTGCCATGACTTCTCAATGCGTACTGTCGGGGACAAAATGGCGAGGTTTTCTCCATGAGGAAGTAGCCGCGCTCTGATAGGTAGAAGCGCGCTAGGGGAGGGGAAACTCATTGTGGGTGTCTGGCAGAAGATTGCAGCACATATTGTAAGAGAAATGAAACAGTCTGTACAATTCAGAAATGCGATAATCCAAAGACGTTGCCATAAGTCCACAATAAGAATTATAAATAAGTTCGATTAGTATCACCAAAGCACGTAGTAGTACGAGGGAATCCGTCCGCTTAGACATATAGAAAGATTAAAATTTTCTACGGCGATATTGCCAGTTCAAAATAGGTTCACAGGGTAGAGTAAATTGCGTTACACCGTAACAGTTATAACATTTACTTGGAACTAGTTTCAATGCTGGTGAGCGTCATCTTCAGCCAAATATGAGTCTTGAAGTCTTGAAATCTTCCTGTTTGAAATTGTGATTATTTGAAGTTTTCTCCAGATACTTTTAGGGGCATCAAAAGTCCCATGTTAAGAGTGTTTATATGTGCATTGATATAATAATAATATGTTTATTTACGATTGCCTGTTCTCATATCTGGCTGAAGATGACGCTCACCAGCATTGAAACTAATTCGAAGTAAATGTTATAACTTGTTTAGTTTAATATTAGTATTTAAAAGGTGGATTTTTAATTTTACTTATCTATTAAAGCTTAGATCTGCTATCAAGTATCTGAAAGATTTGCTTTTCCAATTCCTTTCCACCTATTCTGAAGAGGTGTCCATGGTATTTCAGTCTTCTTTTCCTAATAGTCTCCATCACTCATTTGTTTTACCAGTTATTGTTGTTTCAGCCAACTAATGACCACGTCATTTCAATTGTCTCCTTCCCTACATTTTAACGTTTGCCCGGTACTTCTCCATTCGTTGCTGATGGTTGTTCCTTTCTCTCCCTGTTTCCAACTTTCGCTTTTATTGGAAACTTTTGTGGTCTTGAAGTTCCTTCCTAAGAAGAGAGTTGCACTCCTGTGTGCATAACTTGTTCTAGCTCAAGGAACGAGGCCCCTTTTGTCTTCTTATGTTGGAAGTAGGAGAAGATCCAGTACTTGGTTGACATTGTAGGGTTCATTCTTATCATGTGACCATAGAGAGTTTGTGCTTGTGGTTGTGCTGTCTTCACCGTTGTCTTTGATGGTGCCCAAGATTTTCTCAAAATCTTTCTTTGATTTCAAGTTTCTGAATAAGGCCTTTTTTGTTCATTCGAAGACACTCCCACTGCATTGAGGGCCTCTGGATGAACGACGATGCAGTAGCGTCTTAACTTCGCATTCAATGATATTGATCTTTTTCGTAGACACCCTTGGTTCCATTTTATTCATACGTGGCATGAAGGCTTCTTTCTCAGACATATTTGATTCCATCCATTCTCCTAGATATTAAAACTTTCCTACCCACTTGAATTTTCCCTGCTCCACATCTAGTTCTTTTGCTTTTATGTTTGTTATAAACTGAGTTTTCTCAAAGAAGGTGTAAACATCTGCTTTTTCTGCCTGTGTCTTAAGCTGACTTATTTGTTTTTCAGCTGTCTGTACCAAACTGGAAAAGACAGCAAGATCATCACTTGACATATTATGACCAGTACTGAATTTAGGTTAATTCAACGCAGCAACACCCATCATATGTTTATTGAATGAATCAATAATTCCTGCAATGAAGGGTTGCAACAATGGACAAAGTATAGCGTATTAGGTTACAGAAATTTTTATCTTATAAAAATGCAGCAGTAATATGGTTTTTAAATTATGTCAAGCAGAAAAATGAGATCTTAAAGTGAGTAACTCTGCTTTCAATGATGTTCATAGGCAGCTCAAACTTCTTCCAGAATTCCATGAACAAGGCAAGTATTGCACCACGAGCACCAACCATTAGGCTGATAATCTCTACTTCATTCAGGTATATTTGGTTTTGTAGAACGGTAATGTGGGTGTGTAGATGTTCAGCTTCTCAATGTTGATTTCAGTAGGCTAGCCGACATGGTGCTTGAATTGGATGGTCAAATTGATAAAAGCCTTACTTGTCATTATCTTTAATGGCAATTATGTCAGCCTATCTTGCACTGCCTGTCATAGACAAACATCAGACTTCTTCATGTACATGGAAGTCTTTACTGCGGAGTTCTTCTGCAATCAATGATCGTATCTTGTGATGACATGAATTTCTCAGTCCTTTGCCATAGGGGAAAGGGCTCAGAATGTGAGCCAGTGTTTCTCTCTCTCTCTCTGGTGCATCTGCAACAGAGGTTTCCAACTTGAGTTCTGCCCGGAATAGTTCATACTGCAGAAATATATGATGAGATCTGGATTGCCTCCTGCCATTTACTACAAGAAAGTCCTTGGTAATGACTAATCCAATTGTTGGCTGGAGTTTACTCTTTATAGATCTCTGCACTGGTCCCCTTCTCAGGCAGAAGGCACCACGTTGTCATTTCATGACTTCTTAGCTCTTAATTCCAATATAATTATTCTGTTATTGGACATCATAAATTTTCCAGATAAGTCATTCTTGGTTGTCAGCATTTCGCCCCAGTGTGTGTGGCAACCAAGAACGAGTTAGTTGGAAAATTTTATCATTTCCAACAATGGACCAATTATATTGGAATTATGAATTTACTCATTCAGGAGAAATATTTGAGGTTGCCTATGGGAATCGATATCTGTATCATTCTTAGCACTTGGCAGATTTTCCTTGGATTTGGAAGGTCGCTCCATTTACTGGAGGATCTGTTAATATCTGTGCTGTTGAGGGTCTGTAAACAATTCATCGTTTCAGATGACAGATTACGCATCTTTAAAAAGTACCTGTTACTGGCTTGATGAAGTCAAGGTCTTCAGAATTTGGATCCCTGAGAAACATGGAGTGTAGATTTCGCACAACGTGCAGTTATTGAAGAGCTTCCAAAAGTGGATGGTTGTCGTTATGAAGATTTCCACATAGAACACATGACCGATATTGTCAAGACTGTTAATGATCTGAGCATTGATGAGAGAACAGAGGAACATGTGTAAAGAAAAGAAACATTTGACGTTGTGGTGAACAGGGATGATTCAACCAACGTTCAAGTTCAGCAAGATGATGTTGAACTGAATTTGGACTTCTTGGTCTTTGATGAGGCTCCAGTTCCAGATGAAGTTACAATGTCGATAAAGCACACGCCCGGTGGGCCTAAGAAGGTTCCATAGGGAAACCAGGCAGACATAGGAAGCAGCAGGTTACTGAAGAGAAAGTCAGATATCATCCAGATATCGTGTACATAGTGGAAGTTCCATTAAGTTCGTTAACTCTCGTCCTGATGAAGAAACGTGGATGCAGGTGATGGCTGAGGAGTTTTTCTCAATAGTGAGGAATTGTTCAACTGTCAGAAGTCAGATAGTATTGAGAAACAAATATGATGCTGATAGTTCTATAACTAAACGGCAAGACCTATGCTCCTGAGGCACAACTCAGTTCTATTGGCCTTGGTACGGCTCATGCAGTACAGTGTGAGGTGCATGTACAAAAGCTTGACGTATCCACTGCCTTCCCAAATGACGTTGTTGACGAAGAGATTTGGATGGAAGTTCCGGAGTACATTGAAAGAGATTTGAAGTTCATCATTGAAAGGAAGTGTGGCACCGAAGATGTAACTGACAAAAAAATGTTATCCAAGCTACTGAAGGGAAACAGAGTTTGCCACATGAAGAAAGCACTATATGGATTGAAACAGGCTGGATGCTGTTGGTACCAGCATTTCGATTAAGAGTTTTGGAAATGTGGAACAAAGCCAAATTTAGGGGATGCGAGTATCTACTGCTGATAATTATGTCAATGATATTACTGGTCTATGTTGGAATTTCAGAAAAAAATCATGAACTGTACAGATTCCTGACGAAGTCTCTTGATACTTGCAGTGACCATCGTGCTGCCCAGTCTCCATGCCACTTGATCCAAGACAGACACTTGGACCATCAACGGCGGCCACTGGGCTTGTTTGTTGATGTACTCCTGTACCTGTCTATTGGGAAGCACCCCAACATATCTCACGCA
Source organism: Anabrus simplex (assembly GCF_040414725.1). Classification (NCBI taxonomy): domain Eukaryota; kingdom Metazoa; phylum Arthropoda; class Insecta; order Orthoptera; family Tettigoniidae; genus Anabrus; species Anabrus simplex. The sequence goes on along the minus strand of NC_090273.1, from coordinate 157,304,939 downwards.
GCCAGTGCTCTAAGTCAATTCACTTACTGTCTTGGTGCCAGCCATTGGCAGACTGCAAAACATGTGTTTTGGACTGGACTCAGGCATTACTTTCACTGTGAGAGGGGACAGTCTAGCTGGTCATGTTGATGCTGACTGGGCTGCCTGCATTGATGACAGGGGATCCTACACCGGATACGCCTTCACAATGAGTGGAGGTTCCATTTCCCGGGAGGCAAGAAAACAGCGCACAGTTAAGCTTTCGTTTACAGAGTCTGGGTATATGACTCTCAGGGATGCCTCCAAGAAGGCAATACACCTGCGATGGATGTCTGTGGAGATTAGTAGAAGTCTACTGCCAGCTGTCAATTTATACACTGACAATCAAGGAGCATGGAAATTGGCTGAAAATTCTGTGTTCCACTCATGCACAAAGCATATTCATAAGTGTTGTCATTTTGTGAGGAAAACTCTATCAACCTGAAGCAACTTGCAATGGAAGAGATCCCAGCGGATGTGCTCACAAAAGTATTGCCCAGAGTCAAGCATTGGAAGTATTTGAGCAACCTCTCAGTCTCAAGAAGAGAACTATTTGGGTGATCATCATTTTGAGAGGGGGTGTTAAGTATGATTCAAATTAAGCTAATCTGTTGTGCTGTCATTTAGTATTCTTTGGTGTTTTTTCTTTAGTTATGAGCAGTCATCTTTTGTTCAGTTCAACTCGCACCAGTGACTTGACTTCTTCAGTACGCTTTCACTTTCTGGCTGCGTGCCTGCTTTCTTCCATCCATCCACTTAGGTCTGGTGGTCCCTGTACTCTTTTTGTTTGTGAGGGACAGTGGGAAGACTCCCTGTAGGATGGCCTGTCAGTACTGAGATCGGTTCTCTGTGGTCTTTAATGGAATATGCAGTCCCTCTTTGTCTGATTTTACTGGAGTGATCCACTTGGTCTTGAAAGCCTCTACTTGTCACTGTGAGGATTCTGTTGGTGAGTCTGCAGGGCAGGCAGGTCATGTGCCTGTAGAAAGAGAGCTTGCTGTATAATAGTGATAAAATTATTATTATTATTATTATTATTATTATTATTATTATTATTATTATTATTATTATTATTATTAACCAGTCTTTGGGCTGAGGACTCAACAGGTCATGTAGTATTTAGATGTACAAAACTACCATGGCTTGAAATGACCCATCTCTACGGTGAGTATGGCTGGAAAAACAATATATGACAGTTATTTTAACAATATATTAATTACTTAAAATATTTTGTCAATAATTTTAATCAGTGTCATCTATTTCAAATCCACAACCAATATTTCTTTATGCATAAATATTTTTAATTACTTTTTTTAGGATTTCTACAATACCAAGTCTACATTCTACAGAGTACAGTATCGCCATTCACTTGCTGCATTCTACAAAGCAAAGAAGGAAAAGATGAAAGAACACTACAGCATGCTGAACACTTTCCGAGGCCACCTTTATGCTTATGCTGTTAAGAAAAAAGAGGTCTGTATTTAAAACAATCTACAAGGATTTCAAATATTTTGATTTATGCTTGAACAGCCTGCAATACAAGACACAACAATTTCTTGAGGTTTATGCTATACAAATCGAGTGAGAAGGCCCATAGGAAACCATAGGGTAGTTTATCATTTGTAATTCAGCAGGTATATTTACAACAACTGAGCTACAAAATGTTACAAAGAACAAACATTGTTACAAAAAAAAAAAAAAAAAAAAGTGAACTCCTGAACCACATGAGAGCAATAAAACAAATGTAACTCCATTGAATCCAGAAGACAATTATGTCTCATACATTTAAGAAAAGATTTTATGCTATTTTAGCCCCATGCTAGGGACAACGAATGGCAGTAGTAAAGCATCACTTTTTGATGGTACTGGTAACAGGTAGCCATGGTTCACTGAGGTTGTAGCCTGTATCGCAGTTGAAATTATCTGGGTGTTCACATATTTCAACCACCTCTCTGATGGTTCTGGGGCAATATTGTTGTATACGATCATAGAGACAATGTGATGCCAGCCCAACAACATCTTCAATGAGGTGGACACTTGTCTGCATGTTAAATTATTGTATCTCAAAGTAAGTAAATGGTGTAAATGAGATGAAACATCAGGTTGTAAGTTTCACCACAAGGAGAAGTCCTCTCAATTTTAATTACTGTGTTGATGGTATGTTAGTAGCTAATGAGGATCATTGTAAGTACATAGGTGTTCATGCAAGGAATGATCTTACAAATATACTATGAGTGATGGTTTGGTTTGCTCTGTCAATATATTATCATGTTCCTAAATTTGTACAATTATTTCACTTGTACATGATTCGGGAGCTCCCTCTCCCTTCATCAGCAATGATCTTCACTGGGGTAATCACATTAGCAAAAGGTTACAGATCGCTTTACATGGTTATGAGGGTATTTAGGAGTTGTAATCAGGAGTGTGCATTTTTGCTTCGCTCATGATAGCATCCCCTCACTTAGCAGCCAGCAGTCACCTTCACTCCTTGTTGGACGGGAAGCAGTAATACCTATCACAGCAACCACCTCGACCTCGACCTCGACCACTCTTCAAGCCAGACAGCACAAACAAGTCCTGGTAGTCCTGCTCTTAAGAGGGAAGTTTTCCTTATGAGTGGAAAACAAACACACAAGTCAATATTTCGTTGGTCGTGAGTGTGTACAAAAGACAGGAAAATCTTCAATGGGGTAATCACATTAAAGATCTCTCTACATGGTTATGAGGCGGATGCCCTTCCTGACGCCAACCCTGTATGGAGGGATGTAATCACTATTGCGTGTTTCTGTGGTGGCTGATAGTGAGTTGTGTTGCTGTGTTGTATGATTATGAAGAGGAGAGTGTTGGGACATACACAAACAGCCTACATGATTACAATTGAGGAGCTATCGGACGGTGAGATAGCGACCCTGATCTAGAATGTCAAGAATAACAGCCGAGAGGATTCGTCGTGCTGACCGCACGACACTTCGTAATCTGCAGACCTTCGGGTTAAGCAGCGGTCGCTTGGTAGGCCATGGCCCTTCGGAGCTGTTGAGCCATGGAGGCGGGGGTGCATAGAATGGATAATAACAGCCTAACAAAGAAAATTTTGAACTTATCCTTATCAATGAAAAATCACAATAATTGGCTAAAAGAAATAAGTGAAGACCTGAATGAAACTGGCTTTAATGAAGAAACCATTCAAGATAGAGTAAAATTCACAAAGACAAATTTTCTGTAAAGCCCACAGGATGGACTGAACAACGTGAAAAGGAACATAGCGGCAGGTTGAAGAAATATAGGGAAGAAAAGTAGAAAAAAAAAAAAAGTGCTAATAAATATAATATAGTTCATAATATGGTTCATGTTTGTAGGTTACTGTACTCACGTCCTAGTTCGTGAACCATGGGCAACGGCTGAGTGGCCTAGTAAGTGGTCCCGAGAGTCGGGATACCAGTTGCTATGGAACGGGAGTGGGCATCTCGGACATATTCTGAGTCATGGCCCTCCTTGTGCTCAGGCGGCTAGGACTATACAATTCACCAGTGGTCCATAACCCGTTAGAAGAGAGATCCTCACTTGGACTATGTGTAAGTAGGGTAGCATCCTGTTGCATGAATTTACCGAGCTCAGAACATTTTAAGCAAGCCTCGGACCTATGGGAGTAATGGAGTCCCACTCCCATTTGACAGGCGAGGGACTCCTTGGAAACAACTTGGCGAACGAAATGGAATTCGATGGGGAGCTATCAATATTAATGGGGCTTATGGAAGAAAGAAGATAGAACTGGCTGAGTCAGCAAAGAGGATGAATCTGGATGTGCTAGGAGTAAGTGATATTCGGGTAAGGGGAGATAACAAGGAAGAAATAGGAGATTATAAAGTGTACTTGACGGGTGTTAGAAAGGGAAGGGCAGAATCTGGGGTAGAGCTCTTTATCAGGAATACCATTGCATGCAACATAGTTTCTGTTAGGTACGTAAATGAGCGAATGATGTGGGTAGATTTGTCATTTGGAGGAATTAGGACAAGAATTGTGTCCGTGTATTCACCATGTGAAGGTGCAGATGAGGATGAAGTTGACAAGTTTTATGAAGCATTGAGTGACATCGTGGTCAGGGTTGACAGCAAGGATAGAATAGTGCTAATGGGCGATTTCAATGTGAGAGTTGGGAATAGAACTGAAGGATACGAAAGGGTGCAAAGTGGTAACGAATACTTAAAACGTTGGTGCTGAGCAGTTCTGCCTGTCCTTTCCGCTGCGCTCAAAAGTGCACTGTTATAATTTGTGTTAATTATTGTTTTCAATATAATACGATATGACGTTTCTTGTTAAAGTGTAGATTTATATTTAATTTGTCTTAGGTAAAGATAGCATATAGTAGTGCACAACTTATTAAATGTTAAAATGAGTGCTGTCACTTCCACCTCGAAAATAAGTGTCATGGTGGACCCAGAATGTATAATAGAAAGTTTCATGAACACAGCAATTTCCTTAAGAAATTTTGAAGATAAGGGAAAACATAATTGGAAAAGTTAGACCCATGCCTTCTCTTAAGAATTTAATCAATGAATTGAAAACAATAACATGATATTTGATTATGCAAAAATGAACAAACTGTATTGTTGGCCTTGTGTTCCATTTTCCTCAGAAGTGATGCTTGGAAAAATGATGATATGGAGAATTTATATAGTTACAGAGTTTTAAAGACATGCCATGAGGTGTCTCAAGTACACATCAACACTGTTGCCAATATGATTCAGTTCGGAAGGTCCAGAATAGAGTACAGCTTACAGAAAGAAGGTGCGAACGACGATATACTCTCAAGGAGTAGTGTGGTAACATTTTTCAAAATGTCAGACATCGCCACTGGTGGGATTACATTAGCTAACTTCCAAACTGTTGGTAGCGTGCCATTCTTCAAACAATAATTGAAAATACAAGTAAGAATGGGGCTCATACAAGGATTGTTTGATATGAGATCCAAAGGAAAGCAGCACGATTTATTCTGGTTGAATTCTGACTTAAGTGTAGTGACACGAGAATATTGCAAACTTCGGGCTGGTCATACCTGCCAACTTTACAAAACCAAAATTCAGGAGATTTTGATATGAAAATCAGGAAAAATCAGGAGATACAATTGGTCAAAACTGCTTGGTCTACATGTCTTGTGCAATACAGTACTACGATATATTTATAACACTTTCATAGCCCTACTGTTGCTATACAAGGCTACAAGGCTAAAAATTACACATCACTATTCCCTCACAGGAAATATGTGAATGAGATGATCGGTCTCTGATAAGCCTTCCGAAAATAGTATGAACTCATGCTCCACACGTATGAATTAGTCAAACATTTAGATGCCACTATTTAGCAAATGCATAGATTAATATATTGCATCAAGCACCCGTGCGATTATGCGAAGTGCAATGCTCTTTGTATCAAATAACTAGCTAATGTACCTGTGCTTTGCTACGGAATTCTCACAAAGACTGCCCTTATAGTTTTCCCAACTGAAGTCAATATAGGTCATTACAATGATGTCAGTACGAATGTCGCGATTAAAAGCAATACTGTCATATGATATATTCAATAAAATTAAAAAAAGCACATATTCTCACTTTTAACGTAAAGTAGGTAATACGGTACATTATAACTTATGAATCTCATTATGATAACCGTATTGGAGTTCAGAATGTAAAAGTTTCAAACAGATTTATTAAAAACCACCATTCCAATACTCTACAATCCTTGGCTTATATATAGGATACAGTTGTTACATAGATGTTAAAGCAGGACATGATTCGCTTAACTTTGTAAGCATCTTCAGCCACATGTAATCCAAAGTTAGGTCAGGGCCCTGAACCACGTTCCTCATTAAGATCTAACTACTTGTAATCATACAGGATAAAAAAGACATAAAAATTTAATCTGTGGAGTAAGCAATGCTTAAATATAACTAAGCATTGACTATATGTAGAGTAATCAAAGTTATAAAAGTCTAACATTGGAATTGTGGTTTTTACTAAATCTGTTTGAAAGTTTTACAACAATGAATACGGTGTTGATCTAACAGTTCAAAGTTCCAGAGCTAGAATGACTAGGTTGCAGACAACCCCAAACACTCCTGTGTAATTATTCCGTTTAAGTGTGCACACTGCTCATTCCAGTCACTAACTCAGAGTAAGGATCGAATAGCTGGAATACTGTGATGATCGAGTGTGTTACGTACCATATAAGGCGCGTGACAGGGGGGCTCTGGGACAGTCATGAGCCAGGGAAGGTGAAGGCAACAACAGACAAGTCCCGCTGGAGCCAACAAGGAATGCCGAAGCAAACAACTATCACCGATACGTTTCCTGAAACAAGAACGGCCTCCGGCGCAACTCCACGAAAAGCGGCACACAGTCGCGACTCCTCAAAGGATAGACTAGAAGAAACTGAGGAGGGCCACACACTCCGCATGGCCACTGGCACATCAGATCTCGCTCTTACACGTGCCTTAAGTGAAATCCAAGCTCTTCTCAAGGATCTCACACTTCAACAATCAACATTCAACGACAGGCTTCAAGCTCTCAAGACCTACGACGACGACGATCCGGATCACAACACAACAGTCATGGAGCCACCACAGAACCTCGACCAGCAGCAGCCACTGGAGAATTCTCCACAGCAGTGGCAGGCCCAACAACCATCAGTCGGGCGACGTCTTCGCCCAGCAGAACTCTCCGCCGGCTGGACGTACCCAGATCCGAACCGGGTTCTTCAACTCGCTCGATTTCTCGAGCAGCAGCTTCTACTCATTCCCACTGGGAGGGATCGCCACGATATAGACTCCGTGCTGTGGGGGTTATCAGCCTGGGACACCCTAGACGCAGCACAGAAGACCTACTTCGCGACCAGGGCCAACCTGTTATACGTGGCCGTAAGTCGCGTGTGGGCCCATACTATACAACTGGACCAGGCAATGTCCGAGACCCTGGCCTGGGTCCCGGACGGATTTACATTTCAACAGACGCCTCGCCAGCCCCAGGTCAGTCGCGGACAAGGACGGGGCCGCGGCACTCGGGGGGCGAAGGCCACCACCTCTGCAACGTGATCAAGGAAGGGAGGAGAGACGCCCGTCGGGACAGCAGGAGCCCATCCCCATCACCGGCCGGGCCTCTCTACCGTTCTCTCACGGGCCTCAACGCCATGGAGAACAGTCCACGACCTGGACCACGACGGCCGACGATCGGACAGCGGAAACCCAGGCTCAGGACTTCCGTACGCTTAATCAGATAACTTTGTACTGTTTTCTTTTATTCTTTTTATGCACTATTGTAGTAACCTTTGTTATGCTCTTGTATGTGTTTCGGCCGTATTAGCCAGCCATGTATATACTAATTTAATAAAGCACGGGCAGGTATCTCGTTCAGAGAACCTGTCGCCTTATACCTTTGCTGGCTCGCGGGCTGCGCCCGGTGCTTTTCCTGTTACACGCGATAGCCGCTCAGGCTATATAAGGCGCGTGACAGGGGGGCTCTGGGACAGTCATGAGCCAGGGAAGGTGAAGGCAACAACACACGCGCTGGCCTAGAGTCTATATAGGCCAGCCCACTCTGGAGGGACGTCAGTTGGTTTTCATCGGTGCTAGCCTGCAGGAAATGGGTAGCCGCAGCTCGAGCAATGGAGTTTGCACAACAGGGGAAGAGCGGTCCTACACGCCCCCCAAAGCAAGTACCTACAACTTGCCCAGACTTATCTCTTCATCACACACTTCAGTCATATTGGGAGACCTTCTCTCCAGATGACCAAGACTACCCTCAAGATCACCAGAATCATATACCGCAGGCTCCTATTATTCGTGACAACTGGTATATCCAATGGGATTCAGCTCCCTGGGACATCATGGAAGATGATCGAAACACATCCTCTGTAGAGGAGGCAGACCCTGACACGGATCAACTGGATCCTGAGGACCAAACAGGATTTGCAGATGACGATTACGCCAACCAGTACAATGGCGATAGTTTCTACAGACCACTCCGACAACCGCTGTTGCCTCCAGATCCGCAGTACCCTGCCTTAGACGACCTGCCAGAATTTCAGCGGAGTCGCCAGCAACCAACGGAATACCACTCTGTAGCAGTTCCCGTAGCAGCCCCTGTGCCATACCAGGACACTGTGATGGGAAGATACGCCGAGCAGCTGGTTCACGAGGGAGTGAACCTACCCAAACCACCGTCAGCACCAGATGTGTTTATCCCTACTAAAGCTTCGCCTCTTATGGACACGGTGATCAGCAATCTCCTAGCTCATCATATCCTGGTTCCCGCACAGATTACACAAGCACATCCGCTATTTTTAGTAGCGAAGCCGGACCACTCAGCGCGCATCATCCACGATCTTAGTCGTTGGACTGCGCACTATAATATTCCAAGATTTTCGCTATCCACGCCAGCACAGGCGCTCCAGCGCATACCGCCGCATTCTGTGATGATCAAGCTGGACTTTAAGTCCGGTTTCTACCAGTTGCCCTTACAGCCACGTCATCGGCACCTTTATGGTGTCTATTATCGGGGCAAGAAGTATGCCTTCACACGTTTGCCAATGGGGCATACTCTTGCCCCGTCCATTATGCAGCGATGGGCCCTCGCTGTGACTGATATTATATGTGAACAATTTAACCTCAGTGCAGTGTGTTACCTTGATGATTGGCTCCTCTACGGGGAGTCAATCCCGGTGGAAGATGTAGTGTTGTATCTCGATTTGGTTATGGGAGTGACTTTGAATAGGCGTAAATCTCAGCTTGTTCCCACTACTAGGTTGATTTATATAGGTGTACTGATCGACACTGAACAGCAAACGCTATCCCTTACCCCAGAGGTACAAAATCGAGTGTTGAATTATGTGAATATGCTTCCCAGGTTGCAAAGTGACGACCTTGCACGAGTGACAGGCTATATTGCCTGGGTTTGCTATGTCATGAATTTCCCCTTGTTTCCACTTCGCCACACGCTTACAAGGGAATGGTATTGGCCCAGACGGCTTTATACCCCTATTGTTCTGCAGCAACGACGACTGATAGGACCCTCACGATACCGTGTGTCAGTGTTTGTGGACGCAACGCCCAGAAGTATAGCATACGTATGCCCGGATTTGCAAACTGCATGGGCCCAAGCCTTTCGGCGACAAACTTCCATCCAAAATTCAGATCAAAAATTGGATGTATGGCTTTTCAGGCGTTTGCTCTATTAACCAGCATTTGGTCTTAGGTCTGACACTAGACTCGTCAGAGTGGGATGTGTCAGACCATACCCACTTATGCTGAGGTGTATGCAGGTGAACTTATCAGAAGCCTCTTATGTGGCACAGTCTGATAACTGCATACGGGAGATAAAACTCCACAATGGAATTAATGCCCGCCTAGCAATTCCAAATGGTAATTCTAAATTCCCATCGAGGGAATTAGATATGAAAACCAACTGACGTCCCTCCAGAGTGGGCTGGCCTATATAGACTCTAGGCCAGTGCGTGTAAAGTGTGAAGCACTAGTCTGGAGGGTGCGTCAGCTGGATTCTGCCCGGTGCCTACCCGCAGCCACGAGAGGCGAATACCTCTCCGTGCTGCTTTATTAACTAAGTACACATACATAGGCAATAAGGAAGTATACATGTAAAGAACTGGGCCTCGCCCGGTTCGCAGTGAATTCATTGCTACTGTAGAATCTGTATATATACACAATTCATTACATAAAAGATTTCTGTTTATAAGTTCAGTTAACACAGTGGTGGCTCCTACTAGTGCTGCCGCTGTTTCGGCCGCATGGATGGAAGTTTGTCGCCGAAAGGCTTGGGCCCATGCAGTTTGCAAATCCGGGCATACGTATGCTATACTTCTGGGCGTTGCGTCCACAAACACTGACACACGGTATCGTAAGGGTCCTATCTGTCGTTGTTGCTGCAGAACAATAGGGGTATAAACCCGTCTGGGCCAGTACCATTCCCTTATAAGCGTGTGGCGAAGTGGAAACAAGGGGAAATTCATGACATAGCAAACCCAGGCAATATAGCCTGTCACTCGTGCAAGGTCGTCACTTTGCAACCTGGGAAGCATATTCACATAATTCAACACTCGATTTTGTACCTCTGGGGTAAGGGATAGCGTTTGCTGTTCAGTGTTGATCAGTACACCTAGATAAATCAACCTAGTAGTGGGAACAAGCTGAGATTTACGCCTATTCAAAGTCACTCCCATAACCAAATTGAGATACAACACTACATCTTCCACCGGGATTGACTCCCCGTAGAGGAGCCAATCATCAAGGTAACACACTGCACTGAGGTTAAATTGTTCACATATAATATCAGTCACAGCGAGGGCCCATCGCTGCATAATGGACGGGGCAAGAGTATGCCCCATTGGCAAACGTGTGAAGGCATACTTCTTGCCCCGATAATAGACACCATAAAGGTGCCGATGACGTGGCTGTAAGGGCAACTGGTAGAAACCGGACTTAAGGTCCAGCTTAATCATCACAGAATGCGGCGGTATGCGCTGGAGCGCCTGTCCTGGCGTGGATAGCGAAAATCTTGGAATATTATAGTGCGCAGTCCAACGACTAAGATCGTGGATGATGCGCGCTGAGTGGTCCGGCTTCGCTACTAAAAATAGCGGATGTGCTTGTGTAATCTGTGCGGGAACCAGGATATGATGAGCTAGGAGATCCCTGATCACCGTGTCCATAAGAGGCGAAGCTTTAGTAGGGATAAACACATCTGGTGCTGACGGTGGTTTGGGTAGGTTCACTCCCTCGTGAACCAGCTGCTCGGCGTATCTTCCCCTCACAGTGTCCTGGTATGGCACAGGGGCTGCTACGGGAACTGCTACAGAGTGGTATTCCGTTGGTTGCTGGCGACTCCGCTGAAATTCTGGCAGGTCGTCTAAGGCAGGGTACTGCGGATCTGGAGGCAACAGCGGTTGTCGGAGTGGTCTGTAGAAACTATCGCCATTGTACTGGTCGGCGTAATCGTCATCTGCAAATCCTGTTTGGTCCTCAGGATCCAGTTGATCCGTGTCAGGGTCTGCCTCCTCTACAGAGGATGTGTTTTGATCATCTTCCATGATGTCCCAGGGAGCTGAATCCCATTGGATATACCAGTTGTCACGAATAATAGGAGCCTGCGGTATATGATTCTGGTGATCTTGAGGGTAGTCTTGGTCATCTGGAGAGAAGGTCTCCCAATATGACTGAAGTGTGTGATGAAGAGATAAGTCTGGGCAAGTTGTAGGTACTTGCTTTGGGGGGCGCGTAGGACCGCTCTTCCCCTGTTGTGCAAACTCCGTTGCTAGAGCTGCGGCTACCCATTTCCTTCGGTGGTGAGTTGGACGGCACATGATTCTTCTTGTTGTGACTGCAGGCTAGCACCGATGGAAACCAACTCTGTATCAGAAAATTTATGAACCAGAGGAATGGCATGCTAAAGAAGAGAGAGATCTAACTCCCCAGCTACTTCCTGCCAATATTCAGGCAGGCTGTTATACTCGATACCTGTACGCAACAGGAATCCTATCTATCGGAGATAAATGGCAGCGGAATACACAAAGCACATCACAACAAACAATGCTCAATGTAATGTTATTGTCGATCAATTTTATGAGCTTTCTATATTGCAGGCCCTCACATTTAGTTTTCTTCCAACTCTGTGATATTTGAGCATCTAATGTAAAGTGAGTCGTCCTTTCTTTCACGACTCCCTATTGTGTTATTATTCAAGTGATCATTCCTTCATGACTCCTTTCTCATTCTTATAATCATCTTTACAATTTAATCACCAATATTATTATATTTGGTATGGTAAAACTGAATAAGACATAAATAATTGGAAATTGTATTCTCTATAACTTTTGTTATGTAGTACTTTTTGATATGACCAATAAGATAGGTAATTAAAAATTACATTTTTGGCACTTTCCCTTAAACTACCATTTTGAACAAGGTGAATAAAATTATTTATAGCGTAGACTGTAGTTCCTTATTCCCCGACTTTACATACCAATTTTCATTAAATTCTGTTCACCCATTTTCTCGTGGTTCAGTGTTGTTATGGATTTACAACAAAAACCAAAATTCATGAATATCTGTTATCATAGCCATGCTAACAATGTATAAGACATAAATGATATGAAATTTAATAATATATAACTTAAGTTATGTAGTATCAAATACAGTAGAGACAATACGCGACACTGAGCGAGATCGAGGGACAGCTATTGGAGCTTACTCTAGCGGATAGACCTGAACAGTACTGATTCTCTCATAAGAGCACGTGTATTTTTGTGTGAAGTTTTTGGTTTTAATTATGCGTTTTCAGTGAGTTGACATAATTAAACAGTAGCGTGTGTCATTCCTTGATATCTCCTCTCAACACAAGGGGAAAGGTATGTGCTGTGTTTGGCTGCAGTAATTACGAAGTAGAGAAAAATGCGCGGTCGTTCTTCAGGTTCCCTCGTGACAAGAACATGTAAGTAATATTGTGTTTGCATATATATGCTTCCAGTGAAAATGAAATGTCGTATGGCTTTTAGTGCCGGGATATCCCAGGACGGGTTCGGCTCGCCAGGTGCAGGTCTTTCTATTTGACTCCTGTAGGCGATCTGCGCGTCGTGATGAGGATGAAATGATGATGAAGACAACACATACACCCAGCCCCCGCGCCGTAGGAATTAACCAATTAAGGTTAAAATCCCCGACCCGGCCTGGAATCGAACCCGGGACCCTCTGAACCGAAGGCCATTACGCTGACTGTTCAGCCAACGAGTCGGACATTCTTCCAGTGACAGAGATTTTTATACTACTTCATAATATTCTGACCTGCTCGACCCATATTTTAACTGGCATAAAATGTAATACGCATATTTTATTGTATAGTGCAGCAATTAACCTTCAATACCGATGTGTTGTTGTAGGTGTGATCTGTGGGTTTTGAAATGTCACAGAAGTGATTTGGATAAGGTGTACAAGAAAGAAGGGACGTTACACTTACCGGGTATATAAGAATTATAAGACCTGTTCAGATCATTTCCAGGCCACCGACTTTAAAAATCCTCAACTATACAGCCAAGGGTATGTTAAATTTTTACTCTAATTGCAGCCTACATAAATATTCCTCAAAGCATCACTATCGACAACATTTTCATACTTTTCTTTCTTTAATCCCTCTTCTCAGATTAAAGCCGGAATTTTATAGATTTTCTTTCTGTTAGTAGGCTTCATGTTAAGAGGAAAATTGTCCAGCTTTTAAATGTCATTGCATCATGTGTGTAAGTAATGTGCCGATATTTTTATTGACAAGTGTTTTAATGTGATCATACAATGTTTTTTAAATGAGAAAAAAGACAAATCCAACTGTAAAAGTTCAGGCAGGAATACTAAAGGTAAAAAAGTAATGCATAAATGAAAGATCAAGCCATTTCACAGCAGGCCATTTCATATCTTGTTTATGTGTCTAATTTCAGTCTTTGAATAATAACCGTTTAAATAATTATTCATTAATTTATCCAGAATTGCTTTAGCAACTTCGAAGTTAATATCTCAATACCACTTTCTTTCTAGACGTAATTTATTTATCCATTTCCGTATATACATTTCCATTGATATTTGAATTTAGCGCGATTTATTCAGGTCAAGTAGGTAGGAGCGCCACCGTCGAATTGTCTCCCATTTTAGCAAGGCGAAATCCGTAAGTGTCGCGTATTGTCTCTACTGTATTTGGTAGTATTTATCGATGGGGCCAATAATAACAAATATTTGAGAATTAAATTTTAGGCCTTCCCCTAAAGTACCATTTTACGCAGCGTGAATAAAATTATTTATGACCTAGATTGTAGCGACTTATTCCCCAACTTTATATACTGAGTTTCATTAAATTATATTCAGCCATTTTCTCGTGATGAGCATAAAATGAAATGGCGTATGGCTTTTAGTGCCAGGAGATCCCAGGACGGGTTCAGCTCGCCAATTGCAGGTCATTTGATATGATGCCAATAGGTAACCTGCGCGACGTGATGAGGATGAAATGATGATGAAGACAACACATACACCCAGCCCCGTACCAGGGAAATTAACCAATGATGGTTAAAATTCCCAAACCTGCCGGGAATCGACCCCAGGACCCCTGTGACCAAAAGCCAGCACGCTAACCATTTAGCTATGGAGTGATGAGCGTGCTTACATACATATTATCGGCACACTTTATCTTGGTGCATTTACACCCTTGTCTTGTCTTGAGGAGATTAATTTGGAATTCACTATGCTATTTCCCAGTCACAAGTCCAACTTAATATTTCACTTGCATCACGTTAGCACACATTCACATCATTAATAACCGTTTTAGACACAAATATACTTAGATATATATATATATTTGAGGAAAAAGCACTATTCGGTCTTTCGTGTGTAGAGCCATGAAAGTAGGTATTACACTTTATACACTTTTCGAATACACAGATATCCTAATGAACTTTAGTAGTACAAACGTAATACACTTAACAAGAATGGGACGAAGTGAAACTCTTGGGACAGGATACACTCTCCAGGAACGTATAGAAGTGCCACTTCTCAACATCCCGAAAACAACAACTGAATGTCTATAGCGTAATTACAATTTGATATGAGTGTTATCAATGTACTCGTTTAAAATAGTGATGTTAAGTGGTGAAGGTTGTGATAACAAAACTGAGAGTCGAGTAGGCAAAGGTACGTGTAATCTAATTAATTTCCGCCTTAAAATGTCCTGGTAGCGTGCGTATTGGGGGCATTGGAAAAATAAATGGTCGTTGTCTCCATAAGTTTGTCCACGGGAACAAGCTGGGTCATTCGTGATATGAAAACGGGATAAGTATACAGGGGTTAGCGAATGATTAAAACGTAATCTAATAATATTAGTGATGTGACGTCGCGTGTACTTACCGTTTGCAAACCACGGTTGTGTTGGGATGTTCGGTTGTAATTGATAATAGTGTTGTCCTTTCGTACCAGCTGATAGACGCCATTGTGTGGACCATGCAAGTTGAGCTTCACGTTTAATACGTGGGAAGAAATCGGAAACCGGAATTTTGATTTGTAATACATGCGCGGTATCTGCACTGGCCTCTTTCGCTGCTAAATCGGCTGTGTCGTTGCCTACGTGCTGACTATGCCCTTTTATCCATAACATCGTTATAACAAAGCCAGACGTTTCGAGTTGAAAAAGAAAATGTTTAACTTCGTATACATACGTATTTTGACTGTAGGAAAAAGATTGTAAAGCTTGTAGCACACTTTGAGAATCACTGAAAATATTTATTTTTCTGGAATTCAAATGTCGGACATATAATAGAGCCTGGTGTACGGCGTATAATTCTGCTGTAAAGATAGTTAAATTATTCGGCAACGGATATTTAAAACTAGTTTGTGTTTGTGGGTCAAAGAATGCTGCTCCAACTCCAGTAGGCGACTTTGAGTCATCGGTAAAAAGACGATAGTCTGGAGAATTAATTAAACCTTTAAATTTCTCATGAGCAAGTGGTTTGAGGGTAGGTGCATGTATTGATTGATGCAACGAATCAGAAGGCACAATGATAATAGATGGACGGAATATTTGAATATCATAGCTAAATGAGTACATATTCAAGCGAGGTGTTCGTAGAATGATCTCGGTGATATGTTGCATTTCAACATATGCCATATATATTGCGGGGTATTGATGATTAGGAGGAGGACGCTGTTGATAATATTCATGTAATAATTTTAATTTAGGGACTATAATGGAGTTCGATCTACGAATATGTTTAAGTAGAATTTTTTTCGAAATTTTTATCCTTCGAATATAAAGCGGTTCTTCTGTAGTTTCCACTAACAAGGCATTGGTTGGTGTTGTTCGGAGGGCACCCACGCTGATACGTAATGCAGAAAATTGTAATCGATCCAATGCTAATAGACTGTGTTTAGAAGCTAAATCAATAATATGTGCGCTATAATCAAGGGTGGAACGAATAGTTGCACGATATAGCTGTAATGCTGACAAGGGGTCAGCCCCCCATGTACGTTTCGTTACTGTTCGTAATATGTTGATGTATCGGTCAGATTTCCTAAGTAAATACTGTATTTGGGGTTGCCATGTGAGCCTTTGGTCTATATATACGCCTAAATATAAATGTTGCGAGACAAAGGGGATGCTATAATTATCAAAAGTAATAGGACTTCTATCAAAGGTTCGTTTGCTAGTAAAAATCATCGCCGCACACTTAGGGAAGGAAAGAGAAAGCCCATGGGTCGTTAACCACCGAAAAACTAAACTCAAAACATGGGATCTTGTGGCTCTACAATTGGCAATGTTGTGGTGTGAACAATAGAGCACATAGTCATCTGCAAAGGCTAGAATTCGGGCATGTGGTGTCACAATAGTTTCGAGGTCTTTCATATAAAGAGAAAACAAAATTCCACTTAGTATAGATCCCTGTGGCAATCCCTGTGATGTAAACCGGCTTTCAATTTTATGTTGAGTTGATTTAATGGTTAACCGACGATTGGTAAATAATTGATTTAAAATAGAAATAAATCTGATGGGAAATCCATAGGTAGATAATTTGTACCAGAGGATATGTAATAAAACAGCATCATAGGCGCCTTTTATATTAAAAAAAACTGCAATGGTAGACTGCTTCCGCCATTTTGCTAATAAGATGTCGAGAAGAAAGATAATAATAGGTTCCTGCGTACTATGACCATGCATAAAAGCGGATTGGTACTTAGGTGATAACGAATAATATTCCAATATCCACGCCATTCTTTTCATGAGGATTTTACAGAAAATTTTTCGGATACATGATCCCAGTACAAAGCCACGAAAATTTTCAGATACCGTAGGTCGCTTGTTGGGCTTTAATATATGAGTTATGAAAAAATTGTTCCATTGTGGTGGTACTTGTAGGGTTTCGAGAATACCATTGTAATGTTGTAGTAAGTAAATATGGGCTTGGGGAGGCAGGGCCTTTAGCATAAGATACGTAATTGCATCAGGTCCTGGAGAGGAACTATTAACATTGTATAATACAGATTGAAGTTCATTATATGTGATTGGGTTTAATAATAAAGTAAAGTGGCGAGAATCTCCCACTGAGTTAGGTATTGCGCCCTGGTGGGGGTGTGATAAGCGTCATGCAATTATAATTATGATGAATTATTGAGGAATATATATTTCATTTTCAGAAGCAAGAAGATCGTACTGTACAAACAGTAAGAACGGGCCAGGCCGAGATGGTATGGTGAAACATGCACAGAATATTGTCTCCACTGAGATTAACCAACACAATGAACGGCAGAATTAGAATTCTCAGAAATCGTGACGAGGGGGAAAGAGGAAGGCACGAGTTGTTGACTAGTTGCGGAAAGTTTTCATAGCCCCGGGCAGTCTAGGTTGTGGAAAGAGCGCAGAGAGCCGGGTGCAAATTGCTGAGAAATGATGGCGGGGTATCTCCATGTAACTAGCGGGAGTTGAACGCGGGGTTGGCACTGGAAGAAAAAAATATGAGCCTTCCCGGTCACGTGGTTTAGGTGGACCAATGGAAAAATTCACTTGACCAAAGCAAGGCGACAACTTCGTATTGTAAGAAGCACTAGCGAGGCTAACTCCGTGGATTAAACTGATAGAAGGAAGTGAATTATCAATTCAGAATAAAGTGGAATTTAGGAGCCTTACTATACCATAAAACTTATAAAAA
The DNA here is from genome assembly GCF_040414725.1 of Anabrus simplex. NCBI lineage: Eukaryota > Metazoa > Arthropoda > Insecta > Orthoptera > Tettigoniidae > Anabrus > Anabrus simplex. The sequence continues at coordinate 157,287,191 of NC_090273.1, read as the reverse complement.
GTTAATAATTGAGGGAGATTGCATGGTGTAATTCTGAGAATTCATGGACGCTATTCGTTGATTGGCTGAAGGCAAAGGAAGCCACAAAAGAGCGCGAAATCCCGAGCCGGGATACGGCAGCTAAATTCGCGAATATATCCATTACCAGCGAACGATAATAGTTGAGAATTGGTATAGAGCCTTTGAGAACATAATTACATCATTGGATCACATATTTAAGCCACGGGCCGAACCGCAAAGTGTTGTATGAAGATATCGGGACTGCGCGTCCCAAGATGAACTCCGGTGAACTCGGAAGAGAGGCGATACAAGTATAAATATGAGGTCGTGGACAAGGACTGACAACTACGTCTGACAAAGTGTTCGGGCTGTCACCACGCCAGTGGTGCGTAACTACTTCTGACAAAGTGTTCGGGCGGTCACCACGCCAGTGGTGCGTAACTACTTTTGACAAAGCGTTCGAGCTGATACCACGCCTGGGGTGCGTGACAACTTCTGATATTTTGTTCGAGCTGTGATTACGCCAGGGGTGCGTATGTGTACTTACTCGTGGAGTAGGGTTCGAAGTATTATATTGTTACATAGTACAGTGATTCATGACGTGATGTAGCTCATATTACAGTTTTGAGCAGTATACTAGTATGAAGTGTTTCAAATAGACAGGACTCAGTAAAGCATAACTTACGGAGTGTGAGATTCTACCAACAGATTCTGAAGTGCGTTACGTGAGAACGGTCACGAGTGTTTATGTCACCTAGTAAACAGTCGATTCTAAAATGATACCTGGTCAGCTACACGAACGTGAGACGGGAAATTCAAGTGCGCGCACGGGCCATTGTAAAGAGGATCCCGAGGTATCCCATGTTCCTAGTGTCCGGGAAAGGAATGAAGAATGTATATCTACATTAAGTGGGCTAGATACAAGGCTGAGAGTGTAAAATTTGTGAGTAGAATTTAGGGTGGAAATTATTCCAGTGTGCAACAGTTATTTTATTTGTTTTTATTCAAAATGTGTAAAGTTGAAAAGGGTCAAGGATTAATTCTTCAAGCTGGCATGAATACCAGTGGAATGCAGGGCTAAAGACTGGACGGAGCCTGTGCTTCTCGTCCGGTTTTAGCAGACTACAATGGCAGAGATGAGTAACTTTTTAACATATTTGTAGATTGCTATCGTTAGGGGGAGGAAATCATATTATATTATCATGGTAACTTGATTGTGAAACGAGCCGTTCCGGCTCGTATAAATTCAAAGATAGATAGACAAAGGGACAAATTAATATGTACATGATTAGATCGAGCACTCATCATAATTTTGATTATTAAATAGAGTATAGTAGGGTTGAGTTGTTCATTCAAGTGCTTGAATTGTTTGATATGATATGGAGCACGTTTCACGTAAAGATAATGTTAATATTCATTTAGAAGTGCTTCCAAAGTGTTTTTCCGTTATCGGAACTTTTATAGATATTAAGGCATCTTGTTAAGATAATCCAGAGGTAGGATTGCCAAGTGATTTAAATTGTTGTGGGACGGAATGAAGTCCATTGATTTGTTTGTAAATATCGCGAAGTTCGCCGGTGGACAAAATAATAATAATCTGTACAAGTGTCGAAGTAGTACATTAAAATTTGGTAATGTGTAAAGGCGTGTTTAATAATAATCTTTGAGAATAAAGGCACGGGCCTAGTTGGATAGAATGATTACAAATTAAAGAAATTTAAATGTGGAGATCACATGTGCCGTGAATAATTATAATTTGTGCAGTGAATCCGGTTTTAACACTAAGTTTTGATTTAACGTTTTTGGACTCTATAATAATCATAAAATAAATTGTGGTAGAAACGAGATAGGCATTTTGATAATATGGTCACGCTATGTTTGAGGCCCAGAGTGATTTGAGCCAAAAGTTGAGATTTGGAGTTGTGGGACAGAAATCCGGCCCGAAATGAAAGTGAATTGTACTGATGTTGATGAAGAAATAGATGGATCTTAAGGCCCACATAGAGGTTGTATTTATATACCGGTGTATTGAGTGGCAGAATAGAGTCCACACACCGAGGGTTAATTAGTGAAAATGTTTTGAAGAGTTCCAATGGATAAATGGACTTCAAAATGGAAAAGGAAGGAATAATTTAATACTTGCACAGATTGGAGGTATTTGCCCAACTGCGAGGTGTTATGGGATTTGAGAATTGTCTTAGGAGCATATGGTCTCCATGAATTAACGACAGTACGAAAATAAGGTTGCGGGTTCGAACACTATTATGTCCCGACCGATGTGAATTCGGATCTTGTTGATTTCTGTTTGGGAGAGAACGTATGTGACTAAATTATAAAGATGGGGAATAAAAATAAAGATTTTCGAAAGAATAATAATAATAATATTCCAAGTAAATCATATCTGGATTGATTAGTGCCAAAATAAATCGAAATTGTAAAAGGGGTTATGCGTTAAATATATTAAGAGTGGACTACCGTGTAACAGGCGAAATTAATTTTTTTAAATTAATAATAATAAATATAAAAACTACTTTTTTGAAGAAGAAGAATTTACTTTTTTTATATTTTGGACATAATAATGATGTTGGGAGTTGAAATGAAAAATTTGAGATTTTTAACTAATAATAATAATGAGATATTTGAAGAAGGAGAAGAAGAATAATCAAAGAAGCTACTTTTATTTATTTCAGATGAAAATAAAAATCGCGAAAGGTTGAAATATTATTCCGAGGATGATTACGGGTTACGTAAATCATGATCTCCACAAATAATAATAATAATAATAATAATAATAATAATAATAATAATAATAATAATAAATAATAATAATAATATTAATAAAATATTTTTTATTTTATTTATTTTTCTTATTATTTCGGATGATGATGATGGATGATACTAGGGAAGTCAGCTGGCGAATTAACGTAATAATGTCAATTGGTTGTAAATAATAAGTTAATATGTGTACAATGAAGGCAAATCCCTACATCTGGACCATTAGGTTAGAGTCCCTTTGTCGTATTCCTTCAACTAACGATTAGCATATCTTGGTTAGGAACCCGGGGAGAGTTTGTAGTTTCCCGGGTTGGTCTCATCTCAATCAAAGTGGAGGCGATAACATGGTCCATGTGATCGCGCGTACTTAGCCAACAGGTAATTGGTCCATGATCAAATATGGTCATGGTGTTAACGAAGGTAAATCTGATACCTTCAGATATCAACGGTTCTACCACCCAAATGGAAGGGGGTCAAAAGTGATAAATATTATGTAATCATTTTTTCAGAAATAATTTGTCAAATTACCGGCAAATCAAGGGTCAACAGATTTTGATTGTGTGTAAAATTTAAGTTAATTTGTTTACTTAAATAAAATGCTCCTTTAGCATTTGCAAGGAAACAGTCCCAGGTTCTTGTTCTTGTAGAATAGTAAACCCTTGGTGACCGTTTAAATATCCGTCCCCATTCCTAGGACGGAGCCTTCATAATTTCCCTTTGATCTGAATATATATAATTTGTGTGTTTTATGATGAGCCTTAAAGATAAAGATTAGAGTGTCCCGTTCAACCCTGTAGTACTGATTGGATGGCGCCCTTACATTTAGTTTGAGATCTTATATCTCAAAATATTTTTTTATTGAGTATTAGTTGCGATGGATTCGGACCGTAACACTCCCTGAGATAAATGCTGGTTAGGACTCAGGCTTTGAGCGGGTACAGTATAAAGGGGGGGTTTACTGATACTGGGGCGAGTGTGTGCAGAAAGTCGTCTAAAACTTGTCGCGGAAATGAAAATTGAGTTTGGTATTGGAATGTTCTAGTTACCATGCGGATGACGTTGCAGAATTTCGCGGCTGGTAAGTGTGGAGTTAAAGTAGAAATAAAGGATTGCCATGCCTTGCGTTTCTTGGTGTTAAAGACAAGCTTTGTTTTTGCTATATGATTACGTAACTGGAAATAATGATGTTGGTTCATGGATTGGCGGTATTGTTTAAATAATTGTTTTCTCTTATGAATGAGGTCATGGCATTATTTATCCCACCATTTTATTTCGTACTCTGGTGGAGGGTCCGTTACCTTAAGCGGTCTACACCGATGAAACATATTTAAATATTGAGTTAAATAAGGGAGCGAGGTTGAAAAAGTAATAGATGTACCACGTTCGTGCTGTAAAATATGATTGAGGTAGGATTGATAAGTTGAATTATTGAAATTTTTAGGATCGTACATTACTTAGGATTGAAGGGGTATTATATCGGGAGGTTATTGGGTTATTACCATATGTTATAATGATTGGAAAGTAGTCACTGGTGTAGGTATCGGATAATGTGTGCCAGGTGGTAATAGGAACCATGTTTGTACGGCATAACGTAAGGTCCACAGCACTGGGTGGGGATCCAGGCGGTGTTAAACGGGTTGGAGAGCCATCATTTAAAATGAACAGGTTATGATGATTTGATATAACAAGTAAATTTGAAACCTTTATCGTGTCCGTTGTACACCCCCACTCGGTGTGGTGGCAATTGAAATCTCCGGCAATGAAAAGGTGCTGGAATTGTGAAAATTGCTGGAAAAATTGTGTCCATTGATTTAGCATGATATAAATGTAGGGGGGGAGGGGAATACATATTCATAAAACAAATATTACGGTGGACTATCCCTACCGCATACGTGTGTGGAATAATATATTGCAAAGTTAGTTGTGTAGAGTTTAGTGAAGTTTGTACACATGTGGCTACTCCATCAAAACCATTACCATCGTGACGAAAAACTTGATAACCTCTTAATCTAAAAGAAAACTGTGGTTGAAACCACGTTTCCTGTAAGAAAATAATGTTAGCCTGCGTTTCATTTACTAGAATTTGTAATTCATGTCGTTTAGAAGTGGCACTTCGACAATTCCATTGTAATAATTTAATCATCATAAAAGAATGGTCATTATGTGGTCCCTTAGTTGATATAGTACATAATGTAACTGCGGCTCATGGCTGATATTTTGGAGTAATATTAATAGCAGTCGCTGGATTTCCTGATGAAGTCGTTCCTTCGTAGGAGCATAATTTATAGCTTGGGGGGCTACAGAAAGTTGCTGCCCACTTGATTGTGACAAACTTTGTGGGTGTGATACTGGCTCAGATGGTAGCACTGTACTTGATGATGGAAGAGAGTTTACTTGGGCAGAATGCTCATTTCGAAGTATGGCCATGTATCCTTGCTTATCAAATCCGGGTTCAGGTGTAGGAGGGGGTGATTGTATAAGAACTTGAGTAAACTTTCGTTTACGGGGGTTTGTTGTCGGTGGAGATGGGGGATTCGTTGGTAAAGGGGAGAATTGATTTTCCTGTTGTACAGGATGGTAAACTGGAAGTGCTGTTCTAGCTTTAGCTTCCGGAAAAGACAGATATTCGGTGCTCATTAGCCGTTTAATTTTAACTTGATACTTGAGTTCAGGGTAGTTCGGGGATCCCGTAATGTGATTTTTCTTACAATAGACACATTGCGTGAATTGCTCGGTACAAGCTTGGGTTTCATGCTGCTGAGATCATTTTCCACAACGTGCATTTGTGGCCTGGCATTGTCGTATCGTGTGTCCATAGCGCCGGCATTTGCGACAGCGGATAGGTGAAAAAATATAGGGTTCTACTTCCATATAAACCTTATATAAGGCAACATGAGATGGGAGCAGTTGTGCCCGGAAAACTATTTTAATAGAACCCGTGGGGAGGTATTGCGTTTCACCATCTTGGATCACCCGACGATTGAGTCTTTGGACGCTTTTGACCGGTACGTCAGATTCTAAATACTGTAGGATATCTTCATTAGATAGACCTTTCTCGACTCCGCGAATTATTCCTACTCGCAACACTTGTGAACAAGGGATATATGCTTTGATTTTTAGGGTTTCGAGAATGGAGCTGTTCAAGAAACGCATTTGCTTTAGCAGCCGTGACTTCAATTCTGTTGCGACCCTTACGTTGGATAGATTTAACATTTAACTTTGTTTCATAGAACCGGCGACCAAGTGCCATAGGATGTAAACTACCTATATTTTGATCGTTAGTGGATTCCACGAATACAAAATATGGTCCATGGTGAAACCGGGTATAATATTCCGGAGGGGAAACTACTTGTGACACCTATGATTGTTGGTTGAGTTGTTCTGTATTAGAACGTTCTGACACATCCGTATTAAGACGCTGCGAATCAGTCCCAGTTGACTAAGATCCCTGCTGTTGCCTCGTATTGATGGGTAAATCAGTCATGGATTCCTCATCCATGGGTATTTCAATCTCACGTTCCACTCGTAAATTAGACCCAGACAATGCCAACGTCCCTCCACTGGCGGCAGCCATAGCTCACCACTACTTCACATATACTAAACACAATTGATCACCAGTGCCGCGCTCAACTGACCCGCACAAACAAAGTAGTGTACCGCACGACGATTCAACAAGAACTGATTTACACCCTAGTGCTGAATCGGTCGACCTCGACAATCTTCGAGATTCGTACTGGCAACCTTTGAAACACAAACTATGAATCGCTTAAGCATCGTTGTGCGACATCTGGCGTTCACTTTACATACTAGTTCTGTTGTTGTTTACACAGCAAATCCAAACTATAGAATTCATGTTAGGAACAAGATTCGCATCGAGAAATGTTATATAATGTGTATGTGACATAGTTGTTGGCTTAAGATAATAACGGTTTAGAAACTTCATATCGATCGACCATATTCTCGATTCAATTCAAATTTCATTTTCATTCAGTTGGCAGCACTATCGGAACCGGGACAGCTCCCTCCTTACTCCTCACCCCCGACACAAATGCACCAAGATAAAGTGTGCCGATAAAATACATACAGAGAGATAGAAATTACGGAAAATTAAAACGTGCATTTCCCCTGGTTACTGTGGTCACGACCGGTACAGATATATCATTCTTTTTAATTCTGAGCAATGTACAGACAAAACTCTTATTTTATTTATATTGAGGTAAATTAAAAATAGTAACAGTTGTCTCCAAATGGCTCCTAAAATCTCTACAAAAGTCACTAGTCGTTATCATTGAAATCTATCACTAAATTACTAAGATTTTACTAGACTAATGTGAACTCTAATGTTTCTTATTTCTTTCGTGATACTTATGGACTCTTTTACTGTCGTCCAGCCATGATGCGAATAATAAAACGAATCACACGCAAGACAGAGTCTCAAAAGCATAGGATAATTGAAGTTTTCACATATTAATGGAGGGGTTTAAAACTGATGTCCCTGAAATCAGTCTAGGTATTCACAGTTCACACACGAAAAAATCTTGCACTTAGTTCAAAATGGAAACCGGAAACTTAGCGACCGAAGGTAGATAAGAGAAGTAAGAAGAGGACAAAAACATCAATCACCTGTAAATATGGTCGAGCTGTGGACAAGTCACACAAATTCCCGTATGGAACGAAAAGTTTTTGAAGTTAGGGTGACAGGTGTAGAGGGGATCGCTCATGAAACTGTTGAAGGAGTGCAACTATGTGGTAATGAGGGTGGCCGGGTGGAGGAAGCAAATAAGCAAAAAGGGGAAGGAGACATAGGAAAAAGCACAGGGACACAAAGGTGCTAATCTATGTGAACTGTAATGTGAATGAACACGAACATAGCACGTGAGAACGAGACATTGACAATCGATTTGCGCATCGCGATATACAGGTTTCAATTAACATCACACATTCGCGCACATTTCTCTCATTAATAAACGTCAATATTTTGTTTGAAAGCGGCCAATGACCAAAGCACTTCCGGCCACTGGCGTAAAAAATCTGAAATGGCGGGATTTAAAAGCAAATGTTCGAAGTTCACCAAAAAATAAGCTAAAATCAGGAGAAATAATAGAATAATCGGGAGGCGGGAAAAACTGTCGAAAATCGGAGGTCTCCCGCCTAAATCGGGAAAGTTGGCAGGTAGGGAGCTGGTAAGAATTGGGACAACGTAGACGAGATACTCACCGATGCGGCATGTTCCGAGCTCTCACTGGAGAGGTGGTGTGGAAGGACATTATTAGACTAATGAGCTTGAGTGGAGCTTAAAATATAGGAAAAATCATAATATGGAGATAAAGTTGGAGTATAAGAGAACAAATTGGGGAAAATATTCATTTAACACTCCCCCACAAAAGTTTGGAATACCAGTTAAAGAAAAGAATACATCAGAATGAAGCCTCTTTTTTATGCAGAATAATTCATTTGAATTTATTTTATTTTGACTTTCCGCAACTGGAGATTGTCCCTGGGGACAAAGTACCGTATACAAAAAGACAATATGAATATTAAAAGTAATTGTGAGCTCAATAATAAGTAAACTTATGTCGTAAGGGTCCACCTTTTCAATAATATTATATTATGCAATGTTTACATTTCTAATCTAGGAACTAGTTTCAGCCTTGGCTGGCCATCATCAGCCTTAATATGCAAAACTGTACGAACACTTCCAGTAACTAAAACAGATGTACATACACATACAAATGACATTAAAAAGTGTTAAAAACATCTGTGAGCTGGTTAGAAAATTTGACCTACGGTACGGTGTTGCATTAAACAGTTTGGGAGAAGTGGTTTTTCAAGACTTGGATGAAATATTTCAGGACAGTCACTGCAATTTCTTTTATTAATGCCTGTTTGAGGTTAAATGATATGCAGAACTGGACGAAAAAGAGAGGAATGGTTCCTCTAGCACCAACCATTAATCCGATGACTTCGATATCATTCAGCCAGTATTCTTGTTCATAGAATGGGATGGTTGGTTCATGTGTTGTTTTCTTTTCTTCCCGTACCTCATTGGGTTGTGTTTCGGATGACTCAAATCTGATCATCGGATCTAATATAAAGCCTTTTCTTGTGGTCTTTGAAGGCTATCATTATCGATTCAACGGGTGCTGCCTAGCTATCCGAACTCCCAGCTGAGAGCAATGAAGACAAGCACCATGTGACAGTCCTCCTTCCGGCATTCACGGAGAGTATTGTATAGGCTGAGGATAGGTCATGGACGACCTACGCACTCTGATTTCCTAAAGAGGCAAGACGCCCCAGTGCGTTCTTGTGATGACAACTTCATCGTGGCCCACATCCTCACAGAGTGCGCCCATCTCTCTAGCCTAAGGCGGAGCCTCGGCCTGCAGGAAGCACTCGAACATATACTGGGCGATGACGTGACTTGCCCCCTCTTTACCGGGCATGCTCAGCCGGAGAGCAAGAGTTTCTAGGGTGGACCGTTCGCTGTCTGGCTTTGCTTATTTTTGAAGGCAGGGAAAGAGACAAGGACTAGTGACAATAATACAAAAATATCAAAACAACAGGTTTTTGACATTTATTAACAACTAGCACTCAATCAAATAACAAATTAATATTAAACAAATCTTGATGGCAAATTAAAATTGATTCTTCTCAACCAGTTCCTACAAATACAGCATTTAATTCCTCCAATACCTTTGGAAGTCAACCAATTCTGTAAATATAGAGATGGATAATAGCCTACTTCTGGCTCAACGAAACACAAAAAAAAATCTATGGGAGGACCTCCCCTTAATAATGTTGTAATTATTCACAAGTTGAAAATAATTCAATCTCAAAAAGCTGTCTGATTCATAACTAGTCTTAAGCGTCTAAATTATCAGATCCATTCATGTCAACATTCATTACTTCAAATAAAAATTTTACTCCTTTAGAGTACTGAATTAAACGCGACATCCATTAAATTGGAAAAATAAAGAAAACCAAAATTTTATCGGAAACATTACTTAAAGAAGACTCTATCAGACTTATTTTCATCAAATTGTGCTTGTACAATAATTATTTCTATGAAACTTTCTATAATATTTGATTGAACAAAATGTGACGTTAATCTTTACCATCTGACGTCTTGAGAAAATTTAACATTATAAGCTTTAAAATAACAGTTAACCTTGCCCACTGGTGCGAAATAATTCTTTCTTATTCATTACAGTCTGATACTCTGAACTCCTCTCAAATTAATTTCAAAATAAAATTTACTAAAGGTTTTCTTAACTCTCAAAAAGTTAGATCAAATCAAACAACAATGCTGATAACCTGGACCCAACGTGATGAACACGTGGCCGGGTCGAAACCACATTCAAAAAATATATATCACAATTCACTAAAATTGCTGCAACACGCACACAGCATTCACACAAAGATACACAAGAATCATTCACATTATTTACAACAAATTCTAGGCTTTGAATATTATATTTTGATTTTATCCTAGGCACATGAATTATCACGATGACGGTATCGGGTAAAAAATCCATTCACGTCTCTCAGAAATGTGATGAAGTCTGAATGATTACTTGATCAAAGACGATGAGACTTTTAAAATATTGGTCATGATAACACATCAGCGGTTGATATCTGGAAAAATATTCGTCTACAGAAACGCACGTAGTACAGGTCAAATATTAGCATTCGCATTCATGGTTCATGAGTCACGACATTATTATTACTCAACTCCACGTTTATCAATTAACACGTGCTCCACACTTGAAGAAATTACATTTTACCACACACGTATTCTTCAAATAAAATTCAGTAAATGAATTCACAAGTCAATAAATACAGTAAATGATCCATCAGGATTCTACCATATTCCAGGCACACATTTATCCTAATTGAGCACATCTTACACACGAGATCAAGCAATATTTAAACTCATGACCCTTATTTATTCATTTAACCCGAGGTGGAAAAAAATATTATTATTATTATTATTATTATTATTATTATTATTATTATTATTATTATTATTAGATGTGCCAGATATTAAATTTACGCAAACTAGAGTTCGACAATAAGTCAGATGACACTAACACGCCTTAAATCCCACAAGAAAAAAATTTGCATTGAAATCCGGCGTAACAAACATGCCGTAAATCTGTCCCACATGACTTCAACAAAAAAATATTTTCAAAATTAAATTATTAATTATCGATGAGGACAATGATTTTTAAATAATACTGGACTACTAAATGGGACATTTAGAGTAATCGTAGAAGACACACGCACGATCTAGCTATTCTAATAGAGACCAATAATCACTCACACACAATGACAAAAATTCCATTTCCCATGTGAAAGAAGGATGAAAATATTAAAGACTACTGCAAGACTAGAAGAAACTACCACTAATGAATAAGTAAGCATTATTTCTACAAAGATGAACAGATAAACATTAGAAAAGGGTACTTAAATGTATGATGAAACTGGATCTCTGCCGATGATCTGAAATCTCTGGATTACATGCTGTTGGTTATCTGCTTCCATCGTTATCTCCCCGTGTTAGATGTCGCCTACATTTTAATACACCATTGTAGCCACGAAGTTCAATGCAGAATTATGGTAGGTCTCCTCTTCAAATTGTAGAAACATCTTGACGAACTCGAACAATCACGTGGCGATCCTCTTCTTCCTTCTAACACAGTAGAGGCTGAAACTGACAAGAAATTTTAGAAGATATTCTGCACACACTCGCGTTGAGTTTTGAAGATGAATAACACGTAACTTAGCCTGCGAAATTCTGCCAGACTCGTTGACTAAGGTGCTAAGGAAGATAGTTGATTTGCACTGCCAAGTAGAAATATTTCCAAGTCCAATGACGGAGTGTCTGCGTCGTAAATCAGAGCATGGTGAGAGCAACAGCACGTAAGTTAGGGCGCAAGTAAGAGAAGTTCGTAAGTAAGAGAGCGTTTCTTCTGAAAACTGGGGTATGTAAGCATTTCTCAAGGAGGGTGTGTCACCACATTGGTTCGTAATTGGCCGTCGTCTTGCACCTGATAGGCCATTACAATTCTCGAAAGTACTTTCATTTGAAGAATCCGGCATGCGTGATTTAGATCGGGGCGACCTTGGCTGCTCCCAGTGGGTCACGTGAGACAGCTGATAGCTCGATTTAAAAAATCAATACTCTGCTCCCCGCTAGTAGGAACCGGTTCTGTACAGGCAAGAACGTCTCTACAACCCAATATTGGAAGAATATCGCCCGTGCTAAAGAAATAATAGCCTTGTACTTGCAGACACAATAAAATACTTATTGTAGGCCAAATGTGAAGGGGACTACTGCTGATATCGTCATCCACTTCATGTGCGACAGTGGATTAATCAAGGGTATGTAAATTACAAGTGTGCTGTTACTCAGGGAACGCATGTTCCCTTTTGATTCATTAGTAATTTTTCGGCTTAGTTCTATAATGTTTTGTTTTATCTTGTACTTCATTTCCAAATTCCTTCATTGAATAAAAAATTTGGTTTCATTTTAAATTTATTTTTCACTTCATTTGTTCAGAGACGATGATTACCTAGTTGTACTTCCTCATAAACAAGAAATCACCACCACCTGTAACAGAGAGACCGTGAACCTCCTCGAAGACTCTAAAGCCTGATCCCCTTAATGCTTAAGCAAGGGCAGATCTTAGTATTTCGTAGAGCTTCTCCATGCAAGTGGTAACTCAGGACATGAGCGAAAGTTTCTACCTCGTTGTGGCAGCGCTCACATGGTCCTGCGTGGAATATCTCGTACCGTACAGCCAATACATTACCTGTCATTTTCAACGCATCACGCCATTCGCTACAAGATAATCCTTGAAGGCGACTAACCCACTGATTGGCTGGAGGAAGCTGACGAAAAAGGATAACTCCATTCTCTTTCTGTGGGAGATCGCACCACTTAGGAAACTGAACTTCTCTCAACTTGGTTCTTACTTTCCGGCAATCTAAAAGAAACATCCTTTTTATTCAATATACTGTCATCTGGTGTTGGACGAAGCCTTTTCAAACTGTTGAGGCTTTCTTCTTTCCGTTCCCTTATATTTAGTATGTAAAGATCTCTGGAATTAAAGAGTGGTCTAAGGGCATTAATGAGTTGAAAAACAACCTCCCAACTAGAACGGAATAGCCCTAGCCCCTTGAATTTCCTAGGACTGTATAGCACGGTGTCTGGCATATCAGCAGGAACTTGTAAGATTTCTTTCAATGTGAATCTGATCATTTTATCTGAATCTTCACGGAATTTTATAGGAATGTGTTCAGAGGGAATTCTTTAAAACTGGTAAATAAAAGATGGACAAATTAAGGTATTTAGAATACGGATTTTTTTATTAGTTTGTAAAAGAGGTGAGGACGATGGAGATTCTAACTTGATTTTAGATGAATCATTGAAGCTTGAGAGCTGAATGCGATAATACTTTCATAGTTCACTCCCAAATATTTGATTGATTCTCACGGACAGCTCTTCAGTAAGTTGAGATATCTTCACCAATGAGCTTACCTTGAACAATATTGATACACACTGTCATTGAATAATTGAATTGCCATCCGTGCAAGTTTGAGGGCTTGATCTTACTCCTAAGAGTACAAATAAGAGTTTGTTCATTTATGTGTTAACCCACAACACATTTATGGCAATATTCAAACTTTTGTTGAGGTAAATAGAATGAGGAATAAGGAGTTTGTATGATTTATCAAGGGAAATGTTCAATAAATGTCCAAGTTCTTTGAAAACATTTAAAAGAACACCAGCTAAGCATTTGTTAGGGAATGTAATAACCTGAGTGACAGATGAGTGGTGATTGATTTAAGTATGTACTCTACACAGGGTTGCCAAGTTTCCCAATTTATGTGATATTCCTGACTTTGATGGTGACCAGCAAACTCTTGATTAAAGCCGGTAGGATTTGGTAAAATTCCTGATTACACCAAAGTAGACAATATCTCACATTATGTCTCTACTTTTAACTGCCCATTAGGAGAATCTATATACAAAAAACACTAACAAGTAGACTATGTTTCACAAAACTCAAGCTAGTTAAACCAGAGGGAGTTATAAGGTGTGGTTTGTACCCAAATATTCCAAATCATCTCAGTAGTACAGGAAAAATCTTGCATTTCTTGAAAAGTCAACAGAAATATATTTGTTTTGTGTAATTCATTTCATTACAAAGCAACACCAAGATTTGGATCAGCCTTATGGATAGATTATCGGTAGGCGACCCCGACTTACTCAGTATAGTAGGTACCATGATAGTCTGGTAAAAAATGCTGTATATCGGAACACGTCTCCATGTTTTATGAAGTACCTTCCTCTCTAGGAGGTTCATGAACTAGGCAGCTCATTGCCTGTTATTTAGAAATAGCAATCCAATATGCTGTGTTCAAGATGTACTTTCTTGTAACTAGGCAACTCATTGCTGAGGAATCTGTTCATTTTCGCACCAGATGGAAAAACAAAGAATGTCATGTCCACTCGCGTTGCAATGAACATCATGCATCTTGCAAATAAATCACTTATAGAAATAGTTTGATCAAATTCATGGACATAGGAACCTAAAAAAGAACATATTTATAGTAATTATATCTTTGTCTTGTAGGTGAAATTACAAGTAAATGTAATTAAAAGATATAAATAACAAAACAACCAAAAATAATGAAGAGAAATGTTTAGAAAAAATTGCACAAAGTAGAATTAATTAAAAACATATTTTATTTATTGAGGCATAGAAGCGCATGCCGGGTATCAACTAGTACTTAATAAATGTAATCATTACCTTTAATTACCCATTATAAAAATATGAGGTTTTGAATTAAAAAGCTGTACCATAAAGGCAACATAGTTGATGACAAAAGTTGAATCATGTTAAGTCACCCATCTCGCACTGACTGGCCATTTCACCCACTTTATGTGTATTACTTGAAATAAGAAAGCTATTAAACATCATTGAGGAGTCTGATACCCGGGCTCAGCATTTGCCTGGTGTGAAAATGGAGAGCCACAGGAAAGTGACGGTGGGATTCTAACCTACTATCTGCAGAATGCACACTCACAGCTATGTAACCCTAACCGCATGGCATAGGTGAAACAGGGAACACAGCAAGCTAAGGGAGTTCATCCTGACAGAACCCTTGACTGTGTTAGGCATAACAAGTCAGCATGTTATATGTACGCCACCCTCCACATAACCTACTCTTGTAAAACCTTCAATTATTATGTTTAATACATTTTAATTATCTTTTATTAAATGCTAAGTACTACTATACCCTGTAAACATGTATTGCATATTTGTATAACCACAAAATCTGTGTAGTCAAAAACGGCAGAATACTCTGCAATATTCATATACTGGGTATAATCCCCTATCATTTTCATACATATGGAGGTTTCTGGAAACTTACAGTAATGATTTATTTTCCAGATACATTGGGAAAGTTATAGACGTGTCCATGTGTGTTTTTAAACAGTAAGTTTGATCTACTCCAGTCACTTGATTGTTATTTGTATGTTCGGATGTGTTCCACTCAAAGTGTTGCAAGAACATTTCCAGAAGTTGATATTTCTAGACTGTTTGTCCAACAGTATATATATCGAGTTGACAGGCCGAGAGGCCAGTCAGTCAGTGAGAGAAAGAATGTAGAGTGTGGGTTAGAGTGAGTGTTGCAGTGAGTAGAAGAGTTGGTTGATATCTGTACTTTTCAGAATCGACAGTAAATTGCTTCAGTGCGTTTCCCTTAATAGTAATGTGTTGAGTATAATTGTATAACTGTGATGTTGAGAACAACAAGCAGAAGAGGAAAAAAGAAAAGGGGCTGCTTTCAACAGCAGTAGAAGAAACCTCGGGAAGAGGCTGTTCATTCCCACATTCGGCCTACGAGAGCAGTGAATTGATGATGATGATGACAAATATTTTACATTGTACTGTGTGTTTCAAGATGTCAATTTCCTTCAGAGAAAGGTTCTGGTTCAGAGAGAACCTGGCAACCTTGACTTTGCTCCGAAGTAAGTGGCGTAGCTGCCATGTGGGAGGTCAGAGGAAAGAGATAAATAGCCTGCGTTAAAGCCACCTGACAACTGGGAAGCATGTGCCTGGAGATTGTAATAGGTCATCCCAATTTAGCACATGTTAACTGGAAAATAAGTACATTGGGAAGGACAGCTGAATCAGAAAGTGATAGAACAAACTAGAGGGAAGAATATTCTAGATGTGGTGCTGGTGTGGCCCTTCCCTCTCTTTTGCTGATGCCCTCATTCCTTGAAGGGTCGTGCCTCTTCCATTCCCTCTGATTAGAGGATGCTTGTCCAGCTGTACTTCCTCTTTAAACAATAATCTCCACCACAAACACTAAAGAATACATAGGTTGACTTTTTCTTTTAGTATTGGCAACTATTTACTTTCTAGATTCATAGCATACATGGAAGGTTCTAGGTTAACAATCTGAGTTCTAACACTGCATTCACTTACTTGTGCATGGCTCGTCACTTTCATCTACCTCATCATCATCATCATAATCATTGGTTTGCCTTTCCAGCAAGCCGGGTAGGGTATTTGAAAACGAGCGTCTTCCAAAGTTGCCTATTCAAAAATATTTTGTTGTCCATGACAGATTCCCAATCCATCCTCTTCTCTCCACGTCATCTCTCCGTTGGTCCATCCATCTTCTTCTTGGTCTTCCAGCTGGTCTTCTACCTGTTATTCTCTTTTCCAAATAAGCACATGGAACCTTGTGCTATTCATTCGTTTAACATGCCCAAACCATTTAAATCTAGATGACCTCTTTCCTCCATGGATTCATTTAGACCTAGGTTAGATCGGATCTCATCATTTTTCACGAGATTAAGTCATGTCTTTTGGAGGGCAGTTCTTAGAAATTTCATTTTACAGGCTTGAATTCTACTACAATCCTTTGATGTTAGTGTGAAGGTTTCCAGAGAATATGTCAGGATGGGAATGAAATATGACTAATACAGGATCATTTTTGTTCTTTGTGAGACCTTCTCATCCCATAGTTGGCGTCTAACGATACTGTAAAAGTTAGAGCCTTTGGTTAGTCTGTTTGTTATTTCTACCTCAGCTCTATTATTACAAGCCATTATGCTTTCTAAATATCTGAATTAGTGGACTACTTCAACTTGGTGTCCTGTATTTTTATGTTGCATTCTGGATTATGTCTGCTGATTTTCAGTGCTACTGTTTTTGATGGGTTCAATTTCATTCCATAATCATCAAACTTCTTACACCATGCATTCAGACTATTTTGCACTCCCTCCTCTGTTTCACCCTCATATTGCCACATTGTCTCCAAACACCAGAGCATGAAGATCTTTATTACCACTTCCTTTTAGTTCCTTTAAAATGGTATCAATACCTGCTATGAATAGAAGAGGTGATAAGGCACTTCCCTGTTGTACTCGTTTGTTTTATTGAACCATTCAGAGTGACCATCTCCAATACTGACACAGCTTTTGCAATTAGTATTGTACCGGTTACTACCCGTACAGGAGTATTTTTTGAGTATAAATTACATGTAATTACCACGCGTAATGTTCTGAGCACGTCTGGTTTGTTTACCGTCAGCGGGGCAAGCAAGCGAGTGAAGGACAGCTGTGAGCTGTGACGTAGCCACAGGGGCTAGTTAGACCACCCGCCGGTCACACACGTGTTCCCAGCCTGGACTCGTATATTCTAGATTCCACGTCACATCTTCCAGATTGTTCGACGGGGAAAATTTTGTAACTCCCGTAATAATTATGCTAGCGGCTTGAGCGATATGTCATCTTGTTTGGGATCACCTGAACGTCGCAATGCTCAAGTTTCAAGTAAATCCATCGAGGGATTTAGGAGATATTCAGTCAAGCCGTATTGTGACGTAGACGCCCCGGATCAAATAAAAGGAGGGCCCACTGTAGCCTGTTCACTCAGTTACAGCTGAGTAGTCAGCGTGGACACTCTCGCTGCAACTATCGTCGTGTAGTGACAGTCCCGACGAGGAGCTCTGTAATTTCTAAGTTTTCATAAAGTGAACTTTTATTTTCTTCGAGTGTGAGAGAACGAATTCTTCCTAGTATTCTAAAGTGGACTTACAATATTTCGAGTGTTAAAGAACTTTTTCTAAGTCTTCATAATTGAACTTACAATATTTACGGGTGTTCGAGACTGAAATTTTTCCAATTATTCATGAAATGGACTTGTATTATTTACGTGTGTTAAACTCATAATTGGACTTGTATTATTTACGTGTGTTAAAGAACGAATTCTTCATAAATTGAACCTGCAATATTTGCGAGTATTAAGAGACTCTTCCTCTAATAAACAGTGATTTATAAACTTTGCTAGTGATGATCTCTGAGTGTGCTAAAAGTTCCCGTAAGCATAAATTTGTGATTTTGCCGGTACTGGTACTTATAAACTTTGCCGGTGATGAACTCTAACTTCATTCAACGTCTTTAAAACATAAATTTAGGATTTCACCTGTGTTTATTCAAAGACTTGGATACCTTGCCAGTGATAGACTATAAATTTATTCATGTAGATGGACTTGTGTTTTTCGTCCATGTTCACTCAAAGACTTGTACATTCGCCAGTGTTGATTTAAAACTTTATAAATTTCGCCAGTGATGAACTTTAAATCTATTCAGATTTTCATGTGGATGGACTTATGTTTTTCGTCCGTGTTCATTCAAAGACTTGTACTTTCGCCAGTGTTGAACTTTAAATTTGGTCATAGTTTCATGACAAGGGACTTGTGTTATTTTTGCCAGTATTTATTCAGAGACGAAGACTTTTGCTAGTGGTGAACTTTGAAAGTATTCATAATCCTCGTATACAGAGACATATCATTTTACGAGTGTTAAATTTTGAAAGTCTTGACGAATAATAACCAGTAACTTCACTAATAGGTTAATCACCCAAGGTTTTTATGAACTCAAATTTATCAGTACTGCGAGTGGCCTTGGAGACATCAACCCTCTGTCACATTGGACTGAGGTAGCAAATGATTATCTGCAACATCACCAGGATCATCGGGGTTCAACCTGGGCCTCGAAAGTTCGAGGCATCTCTACCTTCTACCAACCCAGACAGTCCAGCCAGTGGCGTATCCTGGAATCTCCACTGAGGCATGCAACTAGTAAACATGCAGTTAACACAACGTATTAAGTAAATTTCAATTCTACTCACCCTAATTACATGTAGGTGAACTCGAGCCAAACAGTTTTACTGTAAGTTTCTGGATTGAACGTGCGTACACAATTCTTATTTTCTGTTTGTAAATTTACGAGGGTCCGCCTCTTTGGTGTAGTGGTTAGTGTAATTAGCTGCCACCCCCGGAGGCCCGGGTTCGATTCCCGGCTCTGCCACGAAATTTGAAAAGTGGTACGAGGGCTTGAACGGAGACCACTCAGCCTCGGGAGGTCAACTGAGTAGAGGTGGGTTCGATTCCCACCTCAGCCATCCTCGAAGTGGTTTTCCGTGGTTTCCCACTTCTCCTCCAGGCAAATGCCGGGATGGTACTGTACCCTGATGAGATAGGCCCTAGTTTCATGATTTGATTTTGATATGAGAAATACAGATATTAAATGAATACAGTGGCGGTTTTGTGTGGACGGGAAAATTTTCGACATAAGCCAGCCGTGATCGCGACTGTCCGGCGCCACAATAAGCTTGTCATTAGGGGGAAAAGGTTTCCTGGTCAGAAGATAAGAGGATTAAATCTAGAGCTCACAACAACAGAATAATGACTACCAGGAAGTAGAAGAGTATATATTTCGGAACAAGGCCGAGCAGATGCATCACCAATACCGAGAATGTGACGTGGCAGTTTTTCCACGCCCGAGGCGTTTGGTGTGGTTACGTTTCAAGGGAGAGATTTCAAACTAACCGAAACGGTGTTGACCAATGAGAAAATATATCACAGGCCCGCAGATAAACCAACATAAGAAAAACTCAGAGTGAACTCCAGTTAGCTTCTCCGATAACAATAATTAAATTATTCCAACCACACAATTGAATAGAGGGGATTTTTGTGATATCGTTCCCATGTTGAATAATGGTAATCGTAATAAATTAAAGTAATGAATTCGTGGAAATGACCCACGCTATCTCGCCATTGGTTGAGATGAGCACGCCATCAGGGACGCCGAGTTAGCGCGCGAAAGGTGGAGGACAGAAATTAAGTGATATTTCCATGATCACCGAACGATATGAGTTCAGAATACGACACATGAATGTGTATCGCCAGTGTATTAAGTAGGATAAAGCAAGAGATCCAAATCCACCTGCATATGCCAATTTAGGAAACCAACCCCCTCTCCAGGAAGTGACCGCGGATGACCCCGGCGGGAAATCATATCGTCCATAAAAGTCCAGTAGCAGACCTCACATCACAGCAGTTCCTACCAGTACTCAGTCGTTTGAAGTCACCAGTTGTGACCGAGCGGACCTCACATCACTCAGTTCTTACCAGTCACCAGTCGTTATCGGTCACCAGTCGTGTCAGTCGTAATGAAGTAGTTGAGACTCTGACACGTTGACTCTGTAAGTCAGTACCTCGGGACGTATTTGAAGTCAGTTAGAGCTGAAAGTACGTGAATTATTAGGAGAATGAATACGAACAGTGAAATTATCCATAGTACCGAGTGTGTATAATCAGTACAATTGTATGTTGAAATTAATGAATGTCATGTGTTTAAATAATAACTAACTAACGGAACGCCGATAGTACCTTTGGAAGGCAGTGTGCGGAGCCTGAAGTAAACACCTCAAGATAGACGGTGAATAACTATCCGAGCAGGGAATTATAGGAGCTAGGCGATGATCAAGACGGCTTGAAAATAAACCAGGAAGTGCCGATTGAAGACGCGATACGCGCCGGTTCAAATGAACGACATTTCGCCGTAATGTGTCACGACGTGTGTTTCGGGCGTATATGAAGAGTATATTGTGCGAGTGTCATGGGTCTAGGAGCACCTATAAGTGTTTTTTTTTGTTATTAATATTTTTGTGTAAAATAGTGTAATAAGGTATTAATCATGGGTAGTCACCCAGAAGTGTTTTATTGTGTAAAATTTGTATTGTGCGACATGATGAACGAGTAAATCACTATGGGGCCGTAAAGCCTATATCTCCTCCGCTACGAGACAATGGAATTCTACATAGGAATGAGTACACAATTTTGATATTTAGGGGATGTTATCGCGACTAAACGGGGTTCAGTGTAAATTAATTATGGTTACTTAACATGGTCCGCTTCCCGAGTCCATGATTTTATTTTTTTGTTAGACGGACGAACTAATTTATATTAACGTAATAATGGGTTAGATTAATTAATTTGAGTATTTGTTTGTTGTATATAATGTAAATATGGGATATATTTCTTTCAATTAATGCATGCTGTTTGTAATACTTTGAATTAAGTTCATTTCAAGTGTTAAATTCTTTTTTTCTTTGTGCTAACCCATTTATTTGAATTTCATTCACTGCGGTGATCATTTGTATTTTAATTAGGAAAAATTTTATTAGACAGCCAGATTATGAAAGAGCCAGAGTATGGAAGATTTGTGTTGCGTACGGAAGGTCATTAAAATACTAATAATAATCATGTTGTGAGTCGACAAAGGAAAGTAAAATAATAATAATATTTGGGCGTGTGCAAGTTAAAGTATAATAATAATAATGACGGTGCTTCGCGAGTTAGCCAGTGCAGATATAATAATCAATGTGGAGATGACATGTAGCGTTAAAGACTTTCATTCGCGTAGTCAGTTTGATTTTACGTAAATTTTTGATTTTACGTTTTTGGACTTTAATTTAACCATTAAAATTTTGTTTAAAAGCGATATAGGCACGTGAATTAGAATGGTCACGATATGTTAAAAGCCCAGAATGATTTGAGCCCATATTTAGAGTTGGAAGTCATGAGGGACGAATATCCGGCGTGAAATAAGTTGAGCCGTATTGTTTGTAATGATGAAATAGATGAATCTCAAGGCCTAAGATGATATAAATGCATATGCCGGTGTTCTTAGTGGTAGAATCCACGCACCGAGGATTATTTTATGAATTAAATGTTTGAAGAGTTCCGATGAAAGGAAATGGACTTCAAATTTGAAGGAATAGTTTAGCAATCGCCGGCATTGGAGGTATTTGCCCAGCCGCGATGTGCCATAGGTTGTGAGAGGTGTCTTGGGAGGACAGGTGTCCCCATATAAAATTAACGGCAGTACGAAGTTGAAGGTACGGTCCCGAATACCGTGTGGTCCCGACCAATATAAAGCAGATCTTAGTGGTTCATAACGGGATTTAACATATGTGACTAAATTCTAAAGAGTGGATATTAAAATATCATCTTTCCAATTTTAATAATAATAATAACAATGATCATACTCCAAGTGAATCTTGTCTTAAATCGAGTGCTTAGTGCCAAGATAAATCGAAATTGTAAAAGGGGTTATGCGTTAAACATATTAAGAGTGAACTACCGTGTAACAGGCGAATTTAAGTTTTTTTTAAAAAATAATAATAATAATAATAATAATAACTAAGCTATTTTTTTTTGAAGAATAATTTTTTTTTATTTTGGACATAATAATGATGTTGGGAGATGAAATGAAAAATTTGAGATTTTTAACTAATAATAATAATAAATAAAATATTTGAAGAAGGAGAAGAAGAATAACCAATGAAAGTACTTTTTTTTGATGAAATTAATAAGAGCGAGAAGTTGAAGTATTATAGCGAGGATGATTACGGGTTACGATAATCACGATTTCCACTATTAATAATGATGTTAATAATAATAATAATAATAATAATAATAATAATAATAATATTTATGAGGAAGCTGATCATTATATTGTGCGGATAAATTAGGAGTAAGAACGACCCTCGTTTGAAACGCCGGCAAGGGTTGGCATATAATCATCCCGGATGACAAATGATAATAATCAAATGCCGGATTATAATTGAAATTAATGATAATAATAAAATTAATTGATGGTAGTCAAAGTATATGCTAATGATCAGATAAAGAATGGTAATGAGATTATCTAATAATAATAGGAGGATATGCTAGGGACAGTCATCCTGTGTCGAACTGCTCTGAACCAGATGTTGGGTTTTCACGGGGAGATAGCGGTAGATACGTAAATAACCCACGGACGGCACATGTTTGCGGGGTCAGAGCAGAGTAATGAACCTTTCCGTACGTCTTGTCGTATTGACAAGTGTAAATATTAAAATAGCCTTTGAGTTAATGAACTCTACCTGGTGTGTTTGTGAATCTGGAAATAATAGGCTAGAGTTTGTCCGTATTATAAATTCCCGTTTTTTCGAGGCGATAACATTTTCTACGGTGGGTGTCCGGCTCACCAGAATGTACATACCGGAAGTGTCTCATGTCCAAACGGAACGAGGAGACGACAGTAAAAAGTTACTGTCGTGCCTTCGTCGCCGAAAGAAGATCTCCAGCGGTGAAACGTCCAATCATACGGATGTGAATTCGATCCCCAGTACCCAATTGGGACGAATTCACCAGGTGTTTTACACTACCAGAGTAATGAGGTAAAATCCAAATATTATGTCATTTATTTTTCAGGATGAAAGTGTCCCAATGTAAATTTGTCATCATGTGTAGTATGCAAAATAAGTGAATAAATTGCTCCTTATTGCAATTTCAATAGGAAACAGCTTCCATATCTTTTCATTGTAGTTAGTCCGGTATGCCCATGGAATTTAAGTTGTCACTTCCCAGTCCTATTGTGGAGTCAGAATTTTGTATCCATGAATGAGTCGTTCCCCGTAACCTTAAATTTTCATGCCCCGTTCATCCCTGTGTTCATTTGATGCGCCGATATATATATATTTTTTTTGATAAAATTTTTTTTAAATTCGTTTTCGAACTGATCACCCCTGAGATAAATGCTAGTCTGGGACTCAGGAGGTGGGCGGGTGCATAATGGCGCCCAACGTAAAAGGGCCTATTGCATCATGTTTGAGCAACGGGTGACTTTATAATTTTTTACGCAAAAAAAAAAAAAAATCTGAACTTTTTGTTGTATTAGCGACGATATCATTAGCGAGCAGCTCAGTGCCCGATTGCATTATAGAGAGGCCCAGTTGTTTAACTTAAATGTAAACCCAATCGGGATATTTAATAAAATTTTGACCGCATCACGGTTAAGTTGAATAGTGGTTTTAGATATGTCAAGTAGTATTTCATGTTAAAGTAAGGTTAGTTTCGAACGGGGCTAGACTTGATAATTATACAATAGTAGTTTATTGCTATAAAGGCTCATTAAATTAATAATTCCCTATTCTATGAAATTAAAAGTTATTGTGATTTAGTGAGACTCCACATAAATGTAACTATCCATGGGCAGGAATTTTATATAGGCAAAATTTATTAGGAATACTGTATTTGGTAAAAATGTGACTGAGAACCAGATTCAAGTATTAATAAAAAGATAATGGAACTGTGTAAGTTAAATTTAAATTATTTCAAGACAGGTGACTTCAAGGTTTTCGTCATGGTATTATCGATTGTTGTTGTTGTTGTCATATTCGGGAGTGACTAATGATATGAATTTCACTCATAATGAGCACGTGATGGCAATTAATATGAAAATTTGAATTACGTTATATAAATTATTCGCTATGTGAAAGCGAAAAATATTGTTTGGTTTTGAATTTGGAAATTTAAAAATTCTAGAAAATATTAACGAGGATATAACCGTATGATAGGGCCTAGACCCAAAATTGTCGTAATCGTGTGCGATAGGATGAGAGGCTGATCGGCCCTCTTTTCTCATTTGATATAATGTCAGACGAAGGTGGGGAGCATCCCCAAGGTGAACAGTTAGAAGGACAGGGAGAGGTGAAAGCTCTCACTTTGGAAGACTTAATGCGAGTTATGGTTCTAAATAAACAAGAACTCACGGAACAGATGCAGGCCGCTAGTGTTTCTACTAAAAAGGAACTGACATCTATAGTTCAGGCCGCTAGTGTTTCTACTAGACAGGAACTGACGGAACAAATACATGCCGCTAATAGTTCGTTAGAAATGAAAGTGGACAAGGTGCAGGCCGCTAGTGTTTCTTTGGAAAATAAAGTCGATATGGTACAGGCCGCGTGTGAATTTAATAAAATAAAACTCACAGAACAAATAGCTGAGGTTCATGCCGCCAGTATATCACTAGGACAGGAATTACGGGACCGAATGACCCAAGTCCAGGAGGCGTGTCATTTCGCTAAAGACGAATTGAAAGGGCATATCGACTCTTGTATTATTAGTGTCAATGAAAAGGTTGACCGATTCAGGGATGAGGCGTTACTAGAACGTAATGAAATTAAGGAGAAATTAAAGGCCAGTATTCAGGAGATTTCAGCTCAGAGGTTGGTCGACCGCGAAGATTTAAAGGCGCACATCGAAGAGGTGAGGGGTGAATGTCGCAAGGAAAACGATATCATCCGAAGCCACGTGGAAAGTAAAGGTGCATATACTGCAAGTACTTTGGACAGGCACGAAAAGGGAATCGATGAGTTACGAGGTGAAACTGTTCGTACCCTAGTACTAGTAGCCGGTCTCAGAAATGAAATTCAGGATATAAAGACGAATTCGGAAGATCGTAGCCGTAGACTCACACAGTGTGAGGAGGCAAATATAGTACTGTTCAGAAAGACTGATGGGTTAGCGGAACAAAGCCAGACGATCGCTGACACAGAGGTCAGAATAGTGGAACAATTTAATGTACACACGGGGCAGAATTCAGTGGCCAAGCAAATGTCAGACAGTAATACCGAAAGGCTGGAAGAAATTAGAAAGGATCTGGAACAGGTCAAGGCCAGGTTAGAACAGCCAGGACCACTTCAGGACTTCCATCTCCAGTACCGAGAGTTCGAGACCCCAGACAATCAGGGATTTCATAAAAAGGAAGGCATGTCACAAGCCGATACGACCGGACTTAAGTTTGAAGTAGGAGACGGATCGTCATCATCATCAAATGCCCTTCCGACATCTGTGGTCCACGTCATCAAAATGTCAGACGACAAACCACCTAGATACGACGCTCGAGGACATATAACCCCTAAAGGCTTCATCCGCGAGATCACTAACTATATTAGTGAAAATAAAATTTCGGCGGAGCGGCAATTACGAACTGTAGATAAGTTTTTGGACGGAGCACCTGCAATGTGGTTCAGGGCCTTCTTATACACATTCGAGGATTTCATAGGATTCCGACAGGCGTTTTTGCAAAAATTCTGGAGTATCCAAGAACAGCAAGATCTTAGGTTGGAGTTGTATTCTAGACGTTATTCAACATCGTCCCCAACTAAATATTCAGAGTATTTCGTATCCCAATTTCATAAGATGCGGGAATTAGATAATCCGGTCAGTGAGACAGAACTCATTAGCGCTATCGGGAAGCAGTTACCATTTGAGGTCCAACGGATGATGATTGCGTCGAATATTCAGACTGCAGTGCAAGCGGAAGCTTTGTTACGTCAATTAGATCAGACCACGTATCACTCTAACCAGAGGCAACCCAGGCCTAGAGAGCAACAGATAAATAACGTCGAGAGGCAGACGGAAACTAGAACCATCTGTACTAGAAGTCAAGGAACGAGTACCGATCCAGAACCCAAGAGGATGTATGATCCAGGATGGAGAACTCGACAATGGAATCATGGAGGAGGATTTGCGGAAAGCAACCGGCAAATGAATCATGTTAAATTCCATGACGAAAGGGGATACCGTGGACATCGGAATGGAAGGAGCGAAACTCAGCCGTACCATCGAAGAAATCAGAATAACCGAAGGCCTTACACGGAGGAATACCGTAGAAATGGGGATGATCGACACCCAGAAACCCAGCAGTACCTCGATGAGCTGAAGAAGAGGAAATGGAAGGAGGCAATCCAAAATCATGACCGAAAGGATGACAAGCCATGTAGTGTTTGGGACCGAGACGATGGGAAACCATACATAGAGGCGACGATACAAACTATGGAGGAGCTACATCAGGAGACCAAGCAATATTTAGAAGACAAATGGAAGAAGGAGGCTAATGGTGGTCGCAACGGGGAAAGGAACGCGCCGTTGTCACATTCTCAATATAGCAGCCAGCTAAATCCAAACGCCCATAGATTCGAGGACGAACGACAACTTGGTGCTAGGAGGAAAACGACAGAGTTTCAATAAAGCAGAGGATGACCAAGAAGAAGATGAGGACGAAGGAGAGGATGATGAAGAAGAAGATGGAAGAGAAGAAGAAGTCCAACTGATCCATAGGCAAATAGAAGCAAGACCATGCCCAGAATGCGGAGAGATCGACAGTGATGTCCAAGAATTTGTTAACAGGATCCACCTGATTCAACGAGAGAATGAAGAATTGAGACTCAATAACCAGAATCTGCGGGACGAGATCAGTCACCATCAAAAAGGAACGAAAGCAGTAATCAAATCATGATGAAAGTATGATGCGGATATATAAAAAAATCTCATGATTATCACAAGATTTTTTTTACCGAGCAACGGGAAAATGTACCCTGATGAGATAGGCCCTAGTTTCATGATTTGATTTTGATATGAGAAATACAGATATTAAATGAATACAGTGGCGGTTTTGTGTGGACGGGAAAATTTTCGACATAAGCCAGCCGTGATCGCGACTGTCCGGCGCCACAATAAGCTTGTCATTAGGGGGAAAAGGTTTCCTGGTCAGAAGATAAGAGGATTAAATCTAGAGCTCACAACAACAGAATAATGACTACCAGGAAGTAGAAGAGTATATATTTCGGACCAAGGCCGAGCAGATGCATCACCAATACCGAGAATGTGACGTGGCAGTTTTTCCACGCCCGAGGCGTTTGGTGTGGTTACGTTTCAAGGGAGAGATTTCAAACTAACCGAAACGGTGTTGACCAATGAGAAAATATATCACAGGCCCGCAGATAAACCAACATAAGAAAAACTCAGAGTGAACTCCAGTTAGCTTCTCCGATAACAATAATTAAATTATTCCAACCACACAATTGAATAGAGGGGATTTTTGTGATATCGTTCCCATGTTGAATAATGGTAATCGTAATAAATTAAAGTAATGAATTCGTGGAAATGACCCACGCTATCTCGCCATTGGTCGAGATGAGCACGCCATCAGGGACGCCGAGTTAGCGCGCGAAAGGTGGAGGACAGAAATTAAGTGATATTTCCATGATCACCGAACGATATGAGTTCAGAATACGACACATGAATGTGTATCGCCAGTGTATTAAGTAGGATAAAGCAAGAGATCCAAATCCACCTGCATATGCCAATTTAGGAAACCAACCCCCTCTCCAGGAAGTGACCGCGGATGACCCCGGCGGGAAATCATATCGTCCATAAAAGTCCAGTAGCAGACCTCACATCACAGCAGTTCCTACCAGTACTCAGTCGTTTGAAGTCACCAGTTGTGACCGAGCGGACCTCACATCACTCAGTTCTTACCAGTCACCAGTCGTTATCGGTCACCAGTCGTGTCAGTCGTAATGAAGTAGTTGAGACTCTGACACGTTGACTCTGTAAGTCAGTACCTCGGGACGTATTTGAAGTCAGTTAGAGCTGAAAGTACGTGAATTATTAGGAGAATGAATACGAACAGTGAAATTATCCATAGTACCGAGTGTGTATAATCAGTACAATTGTATGTTGAAATTAATGAATGTCATGTGTTTAAATAATAACTAACTAACGGAACGCCGATAGTACCTTTGGAAGGCAGTGTGCGGAGCCTGAAGTAAACACCTCAAGATAGACGGTGAATAACTATCCGAGCAGGGAATTATAGGAGCTAGGCGATGATCAAGACGGCTTGAAAATAAACCAGGAAGTGCCGATTGAAGACGCGATACGCGCCGGTTCAAATGAACGACATTTCGCCGTAATGTGTCACGACGTGTGTTTCGGGCGTATATGAAGAGTATATTGTGCGAGTGTCATGGGTCTAGGAGCACCTATAAGTGTTTTTTTTGTTATTAATATTTTTGTGTAAAATAGTGTAATAAGGTATTAATCATGGGTAGTCACCCAGAAGTGTTTTATTGTGTAAAATTTGTATTGTGCGACATGATGAACGAGTAAATCACTATGGGGCCGTAAAGCCTATATCTCCTCCGCTACGAGACAATGGAATTCTACATAGGAATGAGTACACAATTTTGATATTTAGGGGATGTTATCGCGACTAAACGGGGTTCAGTGTAAATTAATTATGGTTACTTAACATGGTCCGCTTCCCGAGTCCATGATTTTATTTTTTTGTTAGACGGACGAACTAATTTATATTAACGTAATAATGGGTTAGATTAATTAATTTGAGTATTTGTTTGTTGTATATAATGTAAATATGGGATATATTTCTTTCAATTAATGCATGCTGTTTGTAATACTTTGAATTAAGTTCATTTCAAGTGTTAAATTCTTTTTTTCTTTGTGCTAACCCATTTATTTGAATTTCATTCACTGCGGTGATCATTTGTATTTTAATTAGGAAAAATTTTATTAGACAGCCAGATTATGAAAGAGCCAGAGTATGGAAGATTTGTGTTGCGTACGGAAGGTCATTAAAATACTAATAATAATCATGTTGTGAGTCGACAAAGGAAAGTAAAATAATAATAATATTTGGGCGTGTGCAAGTTAAAGTATAATAATAATAATGACGGTGCTTCGCGAGTTAGCCAGTGCAGATATAATAATCAATGTGGAGATGACATGTAGCGTTAAAGACTTTCATTCGCGTAGTCAGTTTGATTTTACGTAAATTTTTGATTTTACGTTTTTGGACTTTAATTTAACCATTAAAATTTTGTTTAAAAGCGATATAGGCACGTGAATTAGAATGGTCACGATATGTTAAAAGCCCAGAATGATTTGAGCCCATATTTAGAGTTGGAAGTCATGAGGGACGAATATCCGGCGTGAAATAAGTTGAGCCGTATTGTTTGTAATGATGAAATAGATGAATCTCAAGGCCTAAGATGATATAAATGCATATGCCGGTGTTCTTAGTGGTAGAATCCACGCACCGAGGATTATTTTATGAATTAAATGTTTGAAGAGTTCCGATGAAAGGAAATGGACTTCAAATTTGAAGGAATAGTTTAGCAATCGCCGGCATTGGAGGTATTTGCCCAGCCGCGATGTGCCATAGGTTGTGAGAGGTGTCTTGGGAGGACAGGTGTCCCCATATAAAATTAACGGCAGTACGAAGTTGAAGGTACGGTCCCGAATACCGTGTGGTCCCGACCAATATAAAGCAGATCTTAGTGGTTCATAACGGGATTTAACATATGTGACTAAATTCTAAAGAGTGGATATTAAAATATCATCTTTCCAATTTTAATAATAATAATAACAATGATCATACTCCAAGTGAATCTTGTCTTAAATCGAGTGCTTAGTGCCAAGATAAATCGAAATTGTAAAAGGGGTTATGCGTTAAACATATTAAGAGTGAACTACCGTGTAACAGGCGAATTTAAGTTTTTTTTAAATAATAATAATAATAATAATAAAAACTAAGCTATTTTTTTTTAAGAATAAATTTTTTTTATTTTGGACATAATAATGATGTTGGGAGATGAAATGAAAGATTTGAGATTTTTAACTAATAATAATAATAAATAAAATATTTGAAGAAGGAGAAGAAGAATAACCAATGAAAGTACTTTTTTTTTGATGAAATTAATAAGAGCGAGAAGTTGAAGTATTATAGCGAGGATGATTACGGGTTACGATAATCACGATTTCCACTATTAATAATGATGTTAATAATAATAATAATAATAATAATAATAATAATAATAATAATAATAATAATAATAATAAAAATATTTATGAGGAAGCTGATCATTATATTGTGCGGATAAATTAGGAGTAAGAACGACCCTCGTTTGAAACGCCGGCAAGGGTTGGCATATAATCATCCCGGATGACAAATGATAATAATCAAATGCCGGATTATAATTGAAATTAATGATAATAATAAAATTAATTGATGGTAGTCAAAGTATATGCTAATGATCAGATAAAGAATGGTAATGAGATTATCTAATAATAATAGGAGGATATGCTAGGGACAGTCATCCTGTGTCGAACTGCTCTGAACCAGATGTTGGGTTTTCACGGGGAGATAGCGGTAGATACGTAAATAACCCACGGACGGCACATGTTTGCGGGGTCAGAGCAGAGTAATGAACCTTTCCGTACGTCTTGTCGTATTGACAAGTGTAAATATTAAAATAGCCTTTGAGTTAATGAACTCTACCTGGTGTGTTTGTGAATCTGGAAATAATAGGCTAGAGTTTGTCCGTATTATAAATTCCCGTTTTTTCGAGGCGATAACATTTTCTACGGTGGGTGTCCGGCTCACCAGAATGTACATACCGGAAGTGTCTCATGTCCAAACGGAACGAGGAGACGACAGTAAAAAGTTACTGTCGTGCCTTCGTCGCCGAAAGAAGATCTCCAGCGGTGAAACGTCCAATCATACGGATGTGAATTCGATCCCCAGTACCCAATTGGGACGAATTCACCAGGTGTTTTACACTACCAGAGTAATGAGGTAAAATCCAAATATTATGTCATTTATTTTTCAGGATGAAAGTGTCCCAATGTAAATTTGTCATCATGTGTAGTATGCAAAATAAGTGAATAAATTGCTCCTTATTGCAATTTCAATAGGAAACAGCTTCCATATCTTTTCATTGTAGTTAGTCCGGTATGCCCATGGAATTTAAGTTGTCACTTCCCAGTCCTATTGTGGAGTCAGAATTTTGTATCCATGAATGAGTCGTTCCCCGTAACCTTAAATTTTCATGCCCCGTTCATCCCTGTGTTCATTTGATGCGCCGATATATATATTTTTTTTGATAAAAATTTTTTTAAATTCGTTTTCGAACTGATCACCCCTGAGATAAATGCTAGTCTGGGACTCAGGAGGTGGGCGGGTGCAGTACCTAACTTCAGGCCACGGCCACTTCCTTCCCTCTTGCTTGTCTATCCCTTCCAATCTTCCCATCCCCCGCAAGGCCCCTGTTCAGCATAGCAGGTGAGGCGAGGTACTGGTCATCCTCCCCAGTTGTATCCCCAGACCCAGAGTCTGAAGCTCCAGTACACTGCCCTTGAGGAGGTAGAGGAGGGATCCCTCACTGAGTCCGAGGGAAAAGCCAACCCTGGAGGGTAAGCAGATTAAGAAGAAGAAGAGGAAGAAATTTACGAGGGAAGGTTGAGGTCTCCCGGCTTTAACTATTTGAATCTTTTCATCAAACGAACGGCCAGTAAATGGCTTTTCAAACTGATATACAATTATATCCGTTTTAGACCCATCCATCGTTAATACCACATCTGCACAAGATATAATAAAACACCGAAAATACAATGAATTAACTCACTAGTTAGCCACAACTCAAGCACTGGAGGTAAGTCATCCCAGTGGCATTGGTCAGTTTCGTCACGTTCGGTTCTCGCTGGGGGGTAATCTGTGGGTCCCGTTCGCTGTAAAGATGCCGACTTTCTCCAAGTTGCTAACAGATGGCAGAGGGTAGCACGGATATAGGGTGACAAATTCTGACCAAGTTTCAATTGCAGCGACATCGTTCGGAGGGTTTCAGAACTACGTCTGCCACCGAATGCAATTTTAAGATTAAATGCCTTTCTTCCTGAACTCGTCCATTCGCTGTCTCTTTCTTCCTAGAGTGGTGTAGACGGCGAGACTACACCAGCACCACACGCAGTCAAGCAACGGAACCAGTACAGTTGCGCGGACCTTTTGAACTTCTGAGAGATGAAGTCGTTAATATTCGACTTGAAACAACCTAAAATCGTACATCAGACAGTTCTTTGTGTTATCATAACGCATGTAATGAATGCCTTGCATTCAAGGAGAATACGCCCCTGAGTCCAGCCGCTTCTGTACGGAGTCCCTGGAATCTTCTGGAACGTGTTCCAACCTGCTCGGCTTGGTGAACGGGAGAATCCAAGCCATATTATAGGACTATGTGGAAGACAACTTATATCTACCTGGAGGTGATGTGCAATTTTATGTCTTATATGAATAAACTCATGTTCAGTCAATGTCAAAGTTTTCTTGTAGATAGGACCCTACCTCCTGTACCGAGCCCTAGCTACTTGTCACCCAGTTTTTGCCACTCATGGCTAAGTGGGTAGCATGCTGGCCTTTGGCCCAGTGGGTCCTGGGTTCGATTCCCGGCTGAGTCGGGGATGTTAACCTTAATTGGTTAATTCCAATGGCTCGGGGACTGGGTAGGTGTGCCGTCTTCATCATTAGAATTCATCATAGGTAGGGCCCCATCCTCATCGACACGCAGGTCATCAGCTCGAAAGACTTGCACCAGGCCTCTTCGGAGGCCACACGCCATTATTATTATAGTGTTAATAGAGGATGGTTTCCCAGTTGTACTTCTTAAAATAATAATCACCAATCAACCAACTTCTAGGTTTACAGGCCTTTGATGAAGCAATTGGCATTGTGTGCAATATGTTTCCAGTGGTGAAGAAGGCTTTAGATACCGTCAGTATGCAATTGAGCAATTGATTGTCTACAGAACATCTTCAAATATTCCAGAGTAAGTTCCACGCAGTGGTTCCTTCCCTTAGGGATTGGGTTGGAGTCACAGGGACTTAAATCTGGAGAGTATGGGGGGACTTCACAGCCCCTGCAAGTGAACGAATTAGATGGTGTTATCATATGGCATACCATTCTCGCAATGCAGACTGTTAATGCGGACTACTAATGTTCGTTTCCGCAAAACAGTCTGCGAGCAGCACCGAGAGGAAAACCACAGCATTTTATGCATCATTCTGCATGAGAGCGCAGTAGGAGCGGTATCTGCATTTCCTGATTTTCCCCATTATGTTTCTGAGAAACCTTATTTCTGCAGCCTATCAGGATTGGTACATAATGAGCTTCCACTAATGAAATAAGGAAACATATGTGCAATTGGGTGAAGAATTTTGTTTGAATTCCTTTAATAATCACTGTTTTATATTGACAGCTTAGCAATCTGAGTGGTAAGGCGAAGGCAGTAGAGCAAAAGGAGTTGGCGATGAAAGTACAGCATCTGAATGTGAAGGTGTCGCAGTGGAAGGAACAGATGGAGAACTGGAAGAGGAAACACTCTGATGATATCCAGGTACATTACATCACACCTACTGTATGAGGACACTAGCATACAGTCATTTGAACAAGGAACTATTTGTCCTTGTATCTCCTTTGCTCTTCCCATGTCTTTCATGCTTATTCATACACTTCTTTCCATTACTTCTTCTTTCACTCTCCTTTGATCCAGGTGAAATGATGTCATAATTAAAAATCAATACTATTGATGACTATGGATATATATACATTTACTGAACACAAAAATAATATAACACATACAAATATGTACACAAAAATTTACGATTATTCCATTGGGTGATATCAAAATAATTGAACTATTACAACCCACTGCATAACATCAACTGAACTGAACTCAAACAAAATACTCAGAAGATCACCAAGCTCGATAGCTGCAGTCGCTTAAGTGCGGCTAGTGTCCAGTATTTGGGAGAAAGTGGGTT
This sequence comes from Anabrus simplex, assembly GCF_040414725.1. Lineage (NCBI taxonomy): Eukaryota > Metazoa > Arthropoda > Insecta > Orthoptera > Tettigoniidae > Anabrus > Anabrus simplex. The sequence goes on along the minus strand of NC_090273.1, from coordinate 157,252,751 downwards.
CGAACCCCACTGTCGGCAGCCCTGAAGATGGTTTTCCGTGGTTTCCGATTTTCACACCATGCAAATGCGAGGGCTGTACCTTAATAAAGGCTACGACTGCTTCCTTCCCATTCCTAGGCCTTTCCTATCCCATCGTCGCCATAAGACCTATCTGTGTCGGTGCGACGTAAAGCAACTTGCAAAAGAAAAACTCAGATGATCACGATATCAATATCGCTGGTCTACAATAACTCGTTACACAACATAATGGGTCCGTTATTGGCCATTATAAATTTTCAGGCTACCTCATTCCTGTTACCAGCGTTTCGCCCCAGTGTGCTAATTTGGACTCGTCAGTTGACCTTCAAAGCAAATGCTGCTATGGACATCCTGTTAGCATGTTGCTTGATCAAAAATGTCTGAATTAAGCAACAGCTATTTGGAGAAGGTGTTGATAGCAGATATGCCAGAAGAAGACTGTACAGTAGGTGGTATATGGAGAGAAAAACGCATTGATTTCTGCTTCCCCCATTTGAAGGCTCTTAAAAAGACAAAGCTTACATAAAATGTTAATTGACAACTACAAGATAAATGATTGGTATACCATAGCCCCCTTCTTCCTTAATAAAAATTGTATCAGTCAATAGAGGAACTTGGGTGGGGAACTTTAAGTAAGAGAAGGGAGAAAACTAGACTTATAGAATTATATAGAGCCTATGCAGGAGAAGAAGAATGGGGAGAAATCCGTGAGAGGCTTCAGTTAGAAAATAATTATATAGGCAAAACTGACCACATGTATAAAATTAGAAGGAATTTTAGCAGAAGCGACTGGGGTACACTTTCATTCATTGGGAAGGGGGTGAAGGAGTGGAACAGTTTACCAGGGGTAGTGTTTGATCCTTTTCCAAAATCTGTACAGGTATTCAAGAAGAGAATAAACAGCAACAGGGAAAATAAATGAAATGTTAGAGGGCATTCGACCAGTGCAGGCTATTGTAAATAAAAAATGTGTGTTAAAAAAATTAATTCCATCCCCTGGTCCATGGAGTTTGGACAGCCAAAGTAGGGGACTGCCTGTAGGGGTGAAGTACAGTGGGGACTTCGAGGGCCCTGGGACCGCTACGGTAGCTGTGAAGGCCCTTCAGGAACTCTGAAAAGTAGTGGCAAAAGGGGGCTCTGGTTAAGATGCAGCAGGTCGTTATGCTATTTAGGTTCCAGAAGGGTAAAAAAAAGAGTAAATGCAATGTAAATATTAATCTTATACCAGTTGTATAGTATCATTTGAAGTAATTCCACATACTGTATATCAGTTGACTATATTTGTAAGTAGTACAGGAGATATTATAAGTAGAATTTTGTAAACAATATAAATTTATTAAGGATGAGCTGTGTGTTTAATAGAAAACAGTGTTAGCGTAAATTGTATAATATTGTATTATAGGAAAATTTTCTTCTCTTGTTAATTTAATATTTAGTGCTTGACAATAATGTATTTTAGTGTACCATTTGCCACCGAGGTAGAGACCTCATTTGCAAATAAAGAGATTTTGATAATTCTGAAATCCATGGGGAACTCCTTATAGGACAAAGATATAACTAAGAGTCCTTAATAAATTGGTTATGCAAATTAAATTTCTTACAAAAGTTGTGAGACGTGTGAGTAATGCTGCCTCTTACTCCTGTCATCAATCCTAAAACTTCTGTGGATTCCAGATGATATTTCTCAGCGTAATATGGAATTGTAGGTTCATATATATATCACATTTCTCCTCGTGCCGATCATTTGGTTGATTACATGATTCCTTGGTTCTAATTGTGGGGTCCATTATGAACCCTTTAGTTGAGTCCGGTGGTGTAGCTATCATGTCAATCCGCCAGTTTGACTCAGCCTGAGATAATCCATGTACCTCCTCATAGACTGTAAAATGCTTTTCTCTTAGGGCTTTAGCAATCATAGATCTTATACGATGATGTCGTGAATTCCATACTGTGTCATTAAATATCAGGAACCCAAGACATGTCCAAGTGTTTCAGTCTCACTGTGGCAATGCCGACAGTGCTTTCTGTCTCGGGGCCTGTCAGGAAATGCAGGAACTGGAACTATATTTGCTCTCAGAATTATGGCATTTCTCCAGTTGCTGCTGGTTAAAACTTTAAGTTTTCTTACCCACTGATTGGCATGATTACAGTATTGACAATCAAAGGTCAAGGTCAAGTATAGTTGGACATAATAGACAAGCAGCACACTCAACATTAAGCTTTCTGTATTTAGTGGCAGATAAGAGAGAGCACACAAAGTTAGCAAAACAACCTTTAAGCTATGCATCAGAGGAGATGTTCAACAGGTGGAACAGCAATTATAAAATTCACAATGACAGGCACATTAATTTAAAACTGTGGGAATAAAACCAGCTTTTGGGTGGGTAGGCCGTGTGCATTTGCAGAGTTTCACCCAGACGTACCATATGGGCTCATCAGTTGGATTGGCACTATTGGTTCTATTCCTGTGATTTTAAGATTTGCAGCTGTGAAACCATTTTTTTGAAACACATTCATTTAAATTAAATTGAAAGTATATGTTTCTAGTTCAAGACTAGTTTCACAAAATTTTTGTAAAGGAGTACTTTAATGAAAAGTGAGGTAATGAAAATCAGTAGAGAAACAGAAAATGAAGAATGTTAGGTGTAATGGAAAAATTCTTAAAGAATTAGATGCTTTTAAATACCTAGAAAGGAAAGGGAAAGGAAAAATCCAGAAAGGAAATTTCAGATAGGATGGGAAATGGCTCAACATTTTATTACTGTGTATCAGATGTAATTAGAAACTGTAAATTGGAAGTTACCTACCAAAGCAAAAATCATGACATATAAATCATATTATTTGCCAATATTGACCAATGGATCAGACTGTTGGACTTGGACAAAAACGGATTTGAGTATATTACAAGCGGCAGAGATGTGCTTTCTGCAAGGAATCTTGGGTAAAACGAGGAGGGATAAGGTAAGAAGGTAAGAAATGAAACAATGCAAAACACGCTACAAATCAACCCCCTAAAAGAAAGTATGGAGAAAAATAGCCAGAAATTGTTCGGCCACGTTAAAAGAATGGGACAAGAAAGATTACCAAGAAGAGCTCTGGAATGGACAGAATCTGGAAGAAAACCAATTGGAAGACCACAAACAAGGTGGAGGATGACATAAATCGGAGAGGACTACAATGGGAGACAGTGAAGAACGATAGACTGTGAAAAAAAGAGAAGATCGGAAGAGGTTATGTCAATGACGTGCATAAGCAGAAACGTATCAGGAAGAAGAACTTAACTCAACAAATTTATGTTATTCAGATTTAAAGTTTGATACACAAAGATCTTCGTGTTTCATTTCAGTCCCGAATCATCTTCCGGCGTCGAAAAAAATATTTTTGCTGCTTACCAGACCCCTTTTAAGCCATATAAAGAACAAAAAACATTTTTGTTGCCATTGCTTCAAAAAATATTTTCTTGTCCAATATATTCGACTCTGGGTTTGGGAGGTTGTGAGACCATGAATCTTAGGTGACTAAAATGCAGGTTTAAAAGAATATTTTTATTGCAGAATATGTCTAATAACAATAACAACAATATGTATAAATAAATCATAAAATAATTTATACCAACTTTCTACTTCAAAAGTCCTTGTTCAAGAATATGATAAGATCATGTCCAATGCAACTCTACCTATCCACAGAGATGTTGCAGATCTCTGGAGACAAAGGCTGAAATCCCATAAGCCACCAATGAAAACAGCTAAGAATCTAATGGATGCTGGTTTCAATTTAACAGAGGAATGGAAAGAGCAATGGATTCGTACAGCTCCGGAGTGGCTAAGCCTCTTTAATCCAAACCACGCCCCAGCTGGTTTCAGTTTGCCAAGAAGAACGTGGGCATCATTAAACAGGTTTCTCACTAATTGTGGAAGATCTGCATTCTCCCTTCACAGGTGGGGCTTCAGACACTATCCAGCGTGTGATTGTGGTGCTTTAGTCCAGACCATGAATCATATAATGGACGAATGCCCTCTGCGTGCTTATGGTGGAGACCGGAAAGACTTTGCTGATGTCTCAGAATCCCTAGTGCAGTGGATAAACAATTTAGATATCCATGTGTAATTGTTCCCTACTTACCATGTATTCTTTGCAGGTTTTTCTTTTGTATAAACTTGTCCATTCTGTAAATTCCATACGATTAATAATAATAATAATTTCAAAAGTAACTCTCCCGTGAAACAAAATAATTTGGATTGACTTTATATTATTACATTTCTTCCTAGAAATTAAACCAATTTTCAGTAGGTGCACCTGTATAAAAGAGGTAGCAGTATTTCTCTTTGGGAAAATCAAATTTTCATAAATATGTCTTTCAATAAAATGTGTATTGCGATATACCTAGCAATTGTGCAGGGTGTGATGTGAAGTATTGTTGGATGGCTATGACATACAGATCTACGGACTGTGCAGCTCCCTTTATACAGATCCATGGCTTATTTCTGACAGTTATGTGTAGGCCAATCAATACTTTTAACTTAACAGCATTGGTACTGTTGAAATTTGTTTTACCAGACTGCAGCGCATAAATATTTGCGTATTTTGCAAAATTTTCAAAATCATCATCTGTGATATACTCGATGAAGAAATCAATAGGATTCTCTTCAAAACCTTGAACATCGCTGAAATCATGTTAGAAACGAATGAAACAAAAAGAGAAAGAACGACGCCTGTATTGAATTTCAGTCTTGTTTTCCAGTGGGATAATCCTAGAAGTGGTTTGTTACAGCTGTCCCACCAGTCCCTGACAGTGCAAGTAAACCAACAGCTTCTTCCCCACCTTCTGCCATTAGCTGATCTGTCACAACTCGTTCACATCCAATTATCTGACAGTCTTGTGAATGCCATTTGGGTTTCATGTCTTCCTTGACGGAAAGCTTTGTACGTCCTATCATGATGCCATGGCCAACAGCAGCTTGAATATCTTCAGAATTATCCTTTTCATCTGAAATATCCTCATTAGACAGATCTCCAGCTTCGAGCATGTCCAGGAACTTCTTGGCATGAGTTTCATTCAGAACACTGATTTTTTTTCTGCATCCCAGAAGTAAAACAAAAATATCACATTTGTACTTTTCAACCTCACGTGTTTTATGCTGAAGAGAAAACCCTAATTATTAAACATTTTGGAAGAATTATTGTGTAATTTAAGCCTGTAATACCTTGCAAAATATTCACAAGTTGTGAACTCTCATCAACATCCATGCCATGTACTTCAGAAGAAGTATTACCATTGTGACCTGATGTCCAAAATCTTGGACATTGAATTCCATCGCTTAGGCAGCTCAAGTAAACTTTTTATTCAGTTATATTATAAAACTGATACTACTTACATTACTCTCTTTGGCACACATAAATTCCTGAAGGCACCTGAAGCAAATTGCACAATTAATTACCGTAATACAGAAATATGACTTACCTGATGGGCCTGGCAATGAGTCTGCCATCTTGCTTGTTTTGATGTTTACTTCATAACTCTGTCAACAGAGAGCGGAGATATTCGATGTCTTGTGCTCGCCAAACATCCAGAATAATGGTCACGAGGTTTGAAAGGGAGCTGAGACAGTTCATTGCATTTAAAATAGGATAAAAGTTAGTGTCCAATATATTGGACACCAGGTCTGAAAGGGTTAAATTGACATACAATCATTTTTTTCTTTGGTACAGTATTTATTCATATGATATGAAAATTGTAATTTATTTCTTAGGGAAAAAAGATATTGATTTAGCAAGTCCTAGAAGTGATTGGTAGATTAAATAGCTGCTGAAGAGCAGAACAAGTAGATTCTCGAAACATGTATGAACTTAGCGTAATAAAAAATTAAAAAATGTAAAGTACTGACAACGTGGAACTAGATGATTTGATTTGATTTGATTTGATTTGATTTGATTTGATTTGATTTGATTTGATTTGATTTGATTTGATTTGATTTGATTTGATTTGATTTGATTTGATTTGATTTGATTTGATTTGATTTGATTTGATTTTATTTTATTTTATTTTATTTGATTTGATTTGATTTGATTTGATTTGATTTGATTTGATTAGATGATAGATTAGTTTGAAGTCAATGCAGACCCAAATAAATCCAACCATAATAATAAATTCTTGTAGGTGGTATTTCACTAGTCACTTACTACCAGTAACAGATATCTTAATATAACCTAAATATAACTTACTCTAATTAATACATTAATATATTGTCCATATTTAATATCTGATAGCCATGCAATATCTGAATATACTTCTGAAAAACTATGATGCTAACATGTTAAAGTTATCCAAAAATGTACTTTTCACTTTACTGACAAAGCTATACTTTATGAAAAGTAATAATTGTGTCATCTGCCTGTGTGTTGTAGTGGTTAGCGTGATTAGCTGCCACCCCCGGAGGTCTGGATTCGATTCCCGGCTCTGCCACGAAATTTGAAAAGTGGTACGAGGGCTGGAACGGGGTCCATTCATCTTCGGGAGGTCAACTGAGTAGAAGCGGATTCGATTCCCACCTCAGCCATCCTGGAAGTGGTTTTTCGTGGTTTCCCACTTCTCCTCCAGGCAATTGCCGGGATGGTACCTAACTTAAGACAATGGCCGCTTCCTTCCCTCTTCCTTGCCTGTTCCATCCAATCTTCTCATCCCTCCACAAGGCCCCTGTTCAGCATAGCAGGTGAGGCCGCCTGGGTGGGGTACTGGTCATTCTCCCCAGTTTTATCCCCGGACCCTGAGTCTGAAGCTCCAGGACACTGTCTTTGAGGTGGTAGAGGTGGGATCCCTCGCTGAGTCCGAGGGAAAAACCGACCCTGGAAGGAAAACAGATTAAGAAGAAGAAGAATAATTGTGTCTCCTTAACAAAAGTCCCTATCATGAGCTCATGGGAGCTTTTGTCACCAAAATATAAATAAATAAATAAATAAATAAATAAATAAATAAATAAATAAATAAATATTGGTTCACTTTGAACACTGGTCTGTTCAGAGACTGAATTTATCCTTATCTGTTTTTATGTTTGTCCTTGTGTCTGTTGCTCCCTTTTTCTACACTGAGTAGGCCTATTTCCTACTTAAAATATGTTATTTGAAATTGATATTCCTTGTCATCTATACTAAATGTCTACTGATGTTTTTAATTTTTATTTAGAGACGACGCTGGCAATTGAGTCTGGAGCTACGAACTGCTGGAAATTTAGTACTGATAGAACACTCTGGAAATAGTGATCTGCGTGCTGCAAGTCAGAATCTTCTCGAAAAATATATTTGTGATATAATCTACAGGTATAGAACTTCTCAAATATCTGTCTCTTTTCAGTTATAAATAAGCAAAACAATCTACGAGAAATTCCCATCTCCAGATGTTTCATTGCAGGTTTGTGTCAATGCCATACACCTGTTTATGTCATATGTTATGTACACATGTTATGTGACCCTCTTAGACTGATTCTGATGGTTCCGTCAGGTTCCGCTTCGAACGCTAGCGCTGTACAGCGTCCGGGGAGCCATCTGGTGATGAATCAACATACCATTTTCACTTCTATTATAACGCCTAAATTCAAAAGTTCATTGTTTAAGAAGCCTTTCTCGTGGACAGTCGAGATTTTCTTCTTGATGACACAGAGCACAGCTCTCTGTGAAACGTAAAGAATTTCACCTTATTTTCTTGACACGGCACAAGCCCAAAAGCCTATATCATGTCTATAAGTACGGGCCGTGAAAGCATCAGTGGCAACATTATATTGAAATGTTTTATTTCAATATTTGTACAACTATTACTTAAGGCCTTCAGACTTAATTTCTTAAAATAATATGGTAACATGAAAAATGGGACAAAATGACCTCAAGAGACAAAGATTTCCAAAATATGACTGAAAAATTCCCCAAATTCTCCAAAAACAAAGAAAATTCTCTTAAAATGTAGAACAACTAACAAATGCAAAAAATAAGGCTCACAATACAAAATAATAAGTATATATTTGTAAATGAGGTCCCATGAACAGAGTTTGTATATAACGGAGCACTGTACCTGACCAGTCCAAAAATGAAGGCATCGGCCAAAGAAAGACAAGGGCCATGAAGGTTGTGGAAATGAAAGACTCCCTAGCAGGGTCAAAAAAGAACAGGTCGGATAGGACAAATGAAAGTTAGCTGCTTGGCATAATTGGAAGCAATGCTAGGACTCAATTAAGGGCCATATGGTCACAAAGCAACGCTCGCAAGTTAAGAGCCTTTGGGGCCCGCTTTAGTCGCCTTTTATGACATGCAGGACCTACCATGTGTGTTATTCTACCACCCCCTTTGGAAGGGGATACCAATCATTGAGCTTCTGATTTCAAGAGATATTAATTTAAATTAATCTGGATAGTACGGGATGATAAAGTTGTAGATTTGACACTTCCTTTTATATACTTTGTTCACTCATCTCCATTCTGAAGGTAGTCTCTCAACTAAGCCCTGAATCTCCTCTTCCACGTGTCTGATCCTGTCAGACTCCCAGAATGTGTACACAGATTTCTTTTTCATTCTTAGGACTGAACATTTTTAAGAAAAGGATATCTGAAAAGTGCAACTGTTTTTTCAATTAGAGTAATGCTTTCATAGTGTGGCTTTTATAGGATATTTATAGCGAATTCTTTATAGGTCTATTCTAATGAAGATATTTTAAATATTCCTTTAACAGAATGTAACAAAAAATATTTTTTCTCACGTAACTTGCAATAATGATTTCTTGACCAAAATCATTTCTTTAAAAGTATTTCTACAAAAATAGAAATCAATTAATGTAAGGTAATATTTATATCTTACACTTCATTGTACATAAAATAACCAAATTGGATTTGAGTTTGAATTTAAAATAATACCATATACTTAAATGTTGACATCTATTATGTGTGATAATAAAATTGAGCAACATTCAACTCATATCACAATACTTTCGACTCGAAAGAAAAGTATATAATAATTTTCCTCCATCTTCAACTTTCCATAAACAGAGCAACCAGATCTGTTGGCTATGATCTCCCCTGTATGTTGTTATATTTATTAGAATTGAAACTGTAATCTCCTAACTGTAACTCTCTGGTGGTAGAAAACTACACATTGTCGGGGTGAAGGTGGTGCAGGTGATGGAACTACACAACAAAGGACTTGAGATAGCATCCAAGGCCATGTCGTGGAACAAGCACCAGAAGGAAAATGCTCTCATGCTGGTGATGAATCCAGAAGGAGTTAACCCATCCTCAGCATGGCCATATCATGTGTTTGAAGAAGGATTCATGGAGTTCAATGTAAGGATTAGAAAAGAACTTAACTGAACTGTCTGCTTGCTACTCCTCTTCCCACCTTACAATATAAATATCAATTTAATTAAATTCAACATGTTTTGTCCTTGTGTCGTGGACATCATCAGCTAAAAGATAAAAAGGTGTCACATAACAAGAAATGGGTAAAATTATATCATCATCATTTTAAAGTTCCAGTTTCCCGGGTACTGTTGGCGAGCCTGTTCCATTCTGTCTTATTGAGTTACGTTCTGTTGTTAACGACGTCCTCCAATGTCCTTCCCCGATCTGCAATGTCCATCTTTATGATGTCCATCCAGTGGGTTCTTGGCCTTCCTACCATCCATTTCCCTGCCACATGTCTCTCAAGTTAACATATGCTGTCCCTGTTGGCTCCATTCTCATTACCTGCCCAAACCATCTCAGTCTGGACATGCTGACCTGATCTAACAATGATATAACAATCCCAGCTTCCTTCCTAACTACATCCTCCCTTAACTTTTCCAGTTTCTTTTTTTGAATTCTGGACCTAAGGAACTTCAACTTGGATGCCTGCAACCTTGATGAGTCTTTCTTAGTCAGGGTGCAGATTTCAATACCATAGGTTAAGATTGGTATGAAGTACTGATTGAACAACACCAGCTTTGATTTTGTTGGTACTTTGGGATCCCAGAGGAGTGTTCGTACTTGCTGGTAAAAGTGAGAGCTCTTCTGCACTCTATTTTCCACCCGCTTTGTGGCTAGTGTATCTCGAGATATTACACTGCCGAGATATGTAAAGCTTTCCGCACTTTCTAGTAGATGGTTTCCTAGCATGATGTTCGCTGGTCGTCCCTCTCTGTTTATTGCCATCACTACTGATTTGAGTTCGCTTATCTTCAGATTGAACTCCTGGAACCTAACCATCCATTCATTGAGTCTCGACTGTACTTGTTCCTCAGTATCTCCCCATATCATAACATCATCAGCAAAGGCCATTGCATTTAGTTCACCAGAGGTTTTCTTGATGTTCTTTATTATGTCATCTATGATGGTGATAAACATCTAAAGCTAAAAACTTCATAACTGTTCTGTATTAAAATTACTTTTGTGGTGATAAACAATAATGGGGATAGTGCACTGCTTTGCTGGACTCAACTTTCATTCTTAAACCAGGATGAATGTCCATCACCCAATCGCACACAGCTGGTACAGTTCTCATACAGCATCTGAACTTTCCTCACCAGTCCCTCTGGCACTGTCTAAGAAGAAAAACTTGAAGACCATAAATTTATATAGGTATTCTCATTCAGTTCAACAAAATTTTGTGTAATGATCATTTTCATAATATTTCATTAGTTTCTTTATTCATTGATATGGTGAATTAGGACACAATACTTCTTTAAATTATATTTTAAAAAAGATAGTGTTATATTGTTTTATTCTTTGAACTAACATCACTGATGAAGGGAATGTATGATTTTTCTGAAACATGTATGGTAAAATAAATAGTTTTCTATCAATATAAGTTGTATTGACAAGGAAGACTCAAGTAAAACTATTTTAAATAGTTCTGTAATAGATTCATGTATCTAATCAGCAGAAAATGAAGTGGATGAAGTTAATAAAATATTTGTAACAGCACGGCTTCTTAAACAAATGATACAGGGGTTTTGATAATGCAGTGTTGCAATATTTTAAACGAAAGTCCAAGCCATGCCTTCTCTTTCAAATGCAGCACACTCAAACAGTAGGTGGTCCACTTTTTGTGAGGATCCACAGACACACATGTGACCATCAGGACGATTGATTATAAATCGATGAAAATAATAACCAAATTTACCATGACCAGTCAAAAATTGAGTTATTTCAAAGCTTGGCACCAACACGTTACTTTGCAGGTGGTTTAAACCTCAGGAAAGAATATTTCTCTGGTGACTTGGCCTCTAGTGGAAGAAGTCCAAATGTTGTTCCATTGATCGATTACATGCTTACTTTATGATTTTTTAGCGTAGCTAGGTGACGTTTTGTCATAAGTAATTTCCAAATTAGATGCAGCCACTGCTTTTGCCAGAAGATCAGCTTTCTCTTTTCCAGATATTCCACAATGACTGTGAATGAGTGTCACCAACTGGTTCTGACTCGCAAGACTTTATTTCGCACGTATCGCCAATCCTTAACACAACATAATTATCTCCGACTGAAACATCATATTGCTAAAACTAAACGTATCTTCAATCAGAAACGGCGTACTGCATGGAGGTCGTTTATTTCCTCACTTAATTCACACATGTCCGCTCTTCATTTATGGAACGCCATTCGCATGCTGTCACGTGCCTCTCAACATCAAGCACAACGAGTCATATCACGTAATATTATACTTACTTTTCTGCATTCTGTGACCCCTGATTATTCTGTACCACATTTTGAACTACCCCCAAATAATTCTCACCCTCATTACTCCAGCCTTTTACAACCTATTCAATTAAGCGAATTGATAGCTGTCCTTCATTCAGCATCTAAATCCACCCCATGTCCGGATTATATCACATATGATATGCTCCAGCTATTACCTTTGAGTGCACAGAATGTGTTTCTTACTCTTTACAACGATATCTTAACTTTGTACACATATTCCCCCTCATTGGAATGAATTTTTTCTGATACCCATACTAAAACCTAAAAAGTCCCCTACGGATCCGAATAGTTATTGTGGTATTGTTCTCGGATCCTGTATTCGTAAGACGTTCTTAAAAATCTTACTACAAAGGCTGTTATGGACTATAAAGTATTATCAGTTAATTCCTAAGTATCAATATGCCTTCCTTAAAGGAAAAAGTACCCAACCCCTATAAATATTTTTACTATAGACCTGTTCCTCGCCAAGCATCGAAAACAGAGTACTCTTTCCGTATTCCTGGATATCAAAAGTGCATACGACTCTGTCCTACTCCACTTTCTCTGGGAAAAACTGGCTGCAAAAGGCATACCTCCCGCCTTTGTTGCCATCCGACAAAACGTATACACATATCGTTCATTAATAATTAAATCTTCATATCATCATGTATCTAGCCGCTTTGCTTGTAATGGCTTGCCTAAAGGTGGTATATTAAGCGGAATCTTATTTGCTATTTATATCAGCGATTTAGAACATCTCATTTCACAGTATGCCCGGGTGCTTATTTGCGAGGACGATATAGTAGGCCTACTCTACATATCGCATGACAACATTGATATTGCACGGCAACTGATGAGCGATGTTATGAGCAAAGTACATACATGGTTTCAGGATAATGGACTTCAGCTTTCCTTTGATAAATGTGCGGCCATGATTTTTACTCATAAACGTTCTTATGATCGCTCTCCACTTACTTTTGACGGATACAGTATTTCCCTCACTGCTCATCACAAATACCTCGGAATAATCTATGGTCAAAAACTCACGTGGCAACGACATATTACATCGATATGTCAAAAAGCTGACGGATATCTTAAAATTCTTAAAACTGTAGTCCGTCGTAGTTGGGGCGCAGACCCTAATACTGCTCTTTTATTATATAAAGCAACTATACTCTCCTTCCTGGATTACTCTGCCCATATCATAGACATTGCATCAGTCACCTCTCTTACACCGCTTAATATCCTTCAATTTCATGCTTTACGTCTTTGTACTGGAGCTCTTACAACTACTCCTACTAACGCATTAATAGTAGAAACAAGTGAATTCCCACTTGTGATTAGATGTCTAATACTTGCACAAAAATATCTGATTAAAAGGCTTCTCCTTTAATTCCAAAGTTACAGCTATTACAGGAATACTATCAACAATGTCCGCCCTGTTCAGGACGATTTCCAGCTATATATACTGCTTATATTACTTTAAACAGATCCCGCACCTCGATTCTCAGGACTCATACACTACCCATGTACTCCATTCCATTTACTAGCCTACACTACACACCCAATAGTATTTTCTCTCATAAATCTTTACTCTCAGGATCGTCATCTACTTCTGATGTTCCCTTTCCCATGTCGAAAAAACTACGCATAACCCCCTCTGCTAGAGGTTTCGACATCTACACCGACGGAGCAAAACTTTCTCACGGAGTTGGTGCTGCTTTCGTTATTAGCGACTCCAGCACGGTAAAACGATTTCACCTTCCGACTAATTTCTCTATATTTTCTACCGAGCTATTCGCCATACAACAGGCTTTAATTTACATACAACAACATTACTTTCCAAAAGATACCATCTATACAGTTGCTAAAAGTGTTTTACAGGCCTTATCATCATTTACCCCTCCTTAAACATTTATATATATACTGTCAAATATCTACTATATCACCTTGAAAGAAATGGCGTATATATAACACTTGTATGGATACCTGGACATTCCAACATTCTTGGTAATGTTCAAGCTGACTTTGCCGCCAAAGAAGCTAGCCGTCTTCCAAATCCCCCCCTCACAGTAGCTATACCCCCTCTTGACTTCTATCCTAGTCTTACAGACAATGCCTACTGGTCCTGGCAAGATGAGTGGAATCAATCTGCGCGTTATAGCGGCACTTATTATTATCATCTGCAACCATATTCCAACAAAACCTTGGTTTTCCAAGGGCACATATACACGCCGACATATTACTAACATAATTCGCTTACGCTTCAACCATTCCCTTACCCCGCAATACAAGTTTCGTTTTCATTTAGTTAACCAGCCTACCTGTGTGTGTGGTGATTTAGAAGGGGATAGTGACCATCTCTTTTTTCAATGTCCTGTCTACGGTGCCTCCCGTCGTAAGTTACTCACTAGTCTGACACGAATGAAAATTCCCTTTCCTACTAGTCTTTCTTGTCTATTATCTGATCTATCACCTGACATCATTGCAGTTATTAATCAATTTCTTGATGATACTCACTTGGTTCTATAACCATTCCTCGTTCAAGACTATTTTACTGACCTATATCACTGGCGTGTAAGTTTATTCACTCATTTTGTTTTGGTCTTATTTTTCTTCTGCTTTCCGTTAGACTTTACTCCTGGTGCTACTGTCCTGCTCGCTACTGAACATAGCTACTGTCTTTTGTCACTCCCAATACTCCTGCTTCAAACACTATCATACGTATTTCCGGTGCGTTATTCTTTTGTCAACTAGATCAAATATGGCGTGTTACTGTTTTAGGTTAGTACGGGTTAGTATTTTTATCTATACACTACACTCTCCGGTATTTATCTCATTTTCTTCCTCAATCCTTCAATGTTTACCCTCCTATTAGTTTTTATATCCCCCCATAAATCTGTCCTACATGTTTGTCTATCCCAATTGTAGACCCGGTCGTGTTTGAGTAGTAAAAGGACGCCAAGATGGGTCACTTCGGCGTGAAGATTAGCACCTTTGTGTCCCTGTGCTTTTTCCTATGTCTCCCTCCCCTTTTTACTTATTTGCTTACTCCACAAGGCCACCCTCCTTACCACACAGTTGTACTCATTCAACAGTCTCAATAGCGATCCCCTCTACACCTGTCACCCTACCTTCAAAAACTTTTCATTTCATACGGGAATTTGTGTGACATGTCCACAGCTTAATCATATTTACAGGTGATTGATTAAGGTTTTTGTCCTCTTCTTACTTCTCTTATCTACCTTCGGTCGCTATGTTTCCGGTTTCCATTATGAACTCAGTGCAAGATTTTTTCGTGTGTGAACTGTGAATACCTAGACTGATTTCAAGGACATCAGTTTTAAACCCCTCCATTAATATGTGCAAACTTCATTTATCCTATGTTTTCGAGACTCTATCTTGCGTGTGATTTGTTTTATTATTCCCATAGTGGCTGGACGACAGTAAAAGAGTCCATAAGCATCAAGAAAGAAGAAGAAGTTGCTCAGAGGATCTGTAAGCCGCGGTGAATAAAATACTTCGTAAGTTAACATTTTTAGATTCAATTATGGATCGATTATTTGACAGAGTTATTGACAGGCTGAAGGAAAGTATTGATTTCAATAATAAAGTAATTAAAGACTTAAAATTGGAAATCAATAAACGGGATGAAAGGATCAAGGAACTTCACAAGATGAAGGCCGATTCCCACGACGAAGTGGAGAATTACATGTAACTAATCTCATTATTAGACTCGTATTGAACTATGCTATGATATACTAACAATTTGTTGGTTATTTTGATCCACCTTTTCAATACAGATTACAGTTTGTGTTGCTAAGTTGTAATGTTACAACACTAATTTACCGGGACATGTTTCGCTTTTATTCACAAGCATCATCAGCCTATACAATTGCCTCAAGGTTTGTCATTTTTGGTTTGTTGTTACAAATTTCATTACATTGAATGTAAATCTAATTTCAGTGATAACAATATTTAAAACAAGAATAATTTACACATTAAAAATTATGACAATATGTTCTGCAATGTTAAAATGGTTTAACTCTTAATTCTAAAACACATTGACGTCCAAACCACAGTTATTAATTTGGCTAAAAATTGTTTGCAATGTTAAAATAAATTTGATTCAACTATAATTTGGCATTAAAATTTGAGTCATAAATATAAATATAAATATTGGATGTTAATATATAGGAGCCATAGTTTCTGAAGTGCGTTGGTTTCTAGAATACAGTAACATTTCAGTATTGCAAATTATAGTTAAGAATTGTGCTCTCTAAATAATGGTATTTAAAAAACTGTAGTTTTGCATTATGCGTGATTAGTCATGATGATAATCTAGAATTGAAGTCTTGAGTTCGTTGGAAAATGGCTTCTAGATTTGATGAGGCTTGCTGCTGCAATTTGGCAATTTGATCAGAGGAAGTATTGACATATTTAATTCTTGTTTGTAGCGACCAGACTCTCCGTTTGAAGTTGAATGTTTTGGTGTAAGTTATGGTTAAAAGGGGCTTCAATCCAAATTTTGAGTACTGGTATCTGATTATGTTACTTTCGATTTATGGAATGGAAGAAGCATCTGGAACAAATGGAAATGAACTTAAGTAATATTGTGTGTGTGTGTTGTGCTTATAATGTGAGTGTTGATGTTGCATTATCACTTACCCCTTTGTCTGCTGCCACAGAATCTTGTGGGCCTTATTACGTTTCTGTGACTATTGTCTGTTGTGGCTCTACTCCTTGTGTTGTACGTATGAAAGAGCTGTTGTAAAGGGCGGGTAGGGGGTTGAGGGGAAGAGATGTTGGGCGGGGCGTTTGCTATTGACGTGCTACGTGGTGGGGAATTCTTATTTGTTGTCGAGGTGGGGGTAGAGGACGATCCTGCAGGCGGGGCGTTAAGCTTTGGCGCGTTATGTGGAGGGGGACTTTTTTGCGTTGCCGAAATGGTTTCAGTTGTGAGTGTATTTAGATTGAATATTTTAAAGAATTTGCTTTTATCTGATTTGAGATTTCGTAATAATGTTGGCAACTGCTCTATTAACGGACTTTTTATTTCGACCGCGTCATTCAAGTTTTTTCCTTTATTAAAGTATTGATCCAAATAAATATATATGTTTTCGAATTCTGTCATTAGCTTCCCCTTTTCGATTCTTTTGATTATTGTAAGGTCTTTATCTATTGAGGTGTAATGATGGCCGGTTTCTTTCATATGATTACTCATTGCAGAGTATTTATTGTGTTTTAAGGCATTAAAGTGTTCCATGTATCTGGTTAGGAAACTGCGT
This sequence comes from Anabrus simplex, assembly GCF_040414725.1. Lineage (NCBI taxonomy): Eukaryota > Metazoa > Arthropoda > Insecta > Orthoptera > Tettigoniidae > Anabrus > Anabrus simplex. Next base: position 157,235,755 of record NC_090273.1, on the reverse strand, counting down.
CCAGTTTGGCCAACATATGAAGATTTACACTGTGCGCATGTTAGTCTGTATATTCCGGAGCCTTGAAATTTGTTATTGTAGGCATTTACTGTGTTATGGTTAAAAAATAAGTTTTTGTTAGTGTTATATGTTTTAAAGGCTATTTGCATATCTCGTTTTTTGAGTGGGTTTGCTATTTGGTGAATCTTTGAACTGGTGTAAGTAAAGGTTGCGTATTTGGATTTTTTATTCTTTTCCGGTGTGAGGTTTGTGGCTATTTTGAGCTTTACTTTGTTGATGATTCGATTTACTATGTCTGCTTTATATCCATTGGCTAGTGCTAGTTCTTTTATAAAATGTATTTCTTTTGTAAAATTCGCGGGTGATAAGGGTATTTTGTAGGCTCTGTAGACCATGCTGAAAAAAGGTTGCTTGTTTGTGGGATTTGGGGTGGAGTGAGTCATTCTTATTGTTATTGGCGTGTGTGTTGGTTTTCTGTATATCTGATTATCAAATTTGGATTTTAAGCGTGTTACAGTAACATCTAAAAAATTCAATGAGTTGTTTTTTCGTCTTCTTTGGTAAATTTTACGTATCTATCGATGTTGTTTAAAAATTCAAGGATTTTTTCGCTGTTATTTTTTCGATTGTCTGTTATTACAAATGTATCGTCAACAAATCTCAGCCAAAGACAGATTCCTTCTATGTTTGGTTTTATAATGCTATGTTCTATGTTATCCATATAAATATCCGCTAATATTCCCGAGCTGGGGTCACCCATGGCTAAACTTAATTGGTGGTAAATTTTATTGTTAAAGGTGAAATAGTTATTATTTAGTACGAATTTAAGTAGTATAATAAATTCATCTACTTCTAGCTTACTTACGTTGCTATATTTGGAAAGGTTTGAGTTTATAATTTCGATCGTTTCTTTAATGGGGATATTTGAATACATATTGGAAATGTCAAACGAGCTCATTCTATGGTGGGGTTGTAAGTTGAAGTTTTTTAATCTTTCACAAAATTCAATTGAGTTTTTAACTGAGGAGTTACTCTGGAACTCATAATGCTTTTTGAGGAACTGATGTATAAATTTTGATATTTTATATGTTGGGCTATTTCTGCTGTTTATAATTGGTCGGATGGGTGTATTGTTTTTGTGTACTTTAGGTAGTGCCTTTGCCTTGGGTAATGTTAGGTTCATGTTGACCATTTTTTGTTGTTCTTGTTCGTTAAATAAACAAATTGAATTTTTAAGGATTGTTTTTAGATTCCTTTGAATTCTAGAGATCGGGTCTTTATTTACTATAGTGTAAGATTCATTAGAAAAGAATTCTTCGGTTTTTTGATGTAGTCACTTTTATTTACTAGGACTATTGTTTCGCCTTTATCTGCCTTAGTCACGATAATGTCGTTATCTTTTATTTTTGTCTTTAAATCTTTTATTTGTTTTAGGAGGGTCTGGTCGGAATTAGTTTTCATTTCTTTTACTAAACTTGGGAGTTTCTTTTTTACTTCATATTTAATGTCATTTTGTATTTCTGCCGGCAGTTTCCCTATATTTGCTTCAGATTCCGCTATTGTGATAGTTAATTCTTCCATTTTGTACGGGATAGGCCAATTGAACTTAGTTCCTTTGTTGAGTATGTTCATTTCATTTTCAGAAAAATTGGTGTCTGATAAATTAATTGTCGCGGGGTTGTTTATCTTTAAAGGAATTGAATCATTTTTTCCATTAACGGTTAACTTTTTTTGATCTTCTATTAGGTGTTTTAGTTTGTTTTCTAGAGTTTTTTGCTTTCTGTCTAAGATGTTTGAGAGTTTATCAATGGTATGTCGTTGAATGGAGCTCCAGTCTAAAGGCGATGTAAAATGGGATATACTTAAGTGTGCTTTGTAGAGCTGTAAGTTTAGTAGCGATTTTTTCTGTACAGTAACTTTAATTCGTTTTTTAGCCATATTTTGTTTACTCTGTTTTGGGTGTCAAGAGATTTTGAGCTTGATATGTTCTTTCTTTGGGTAGACCTTAAGAATTTCGGTATTACACCGCACCTTAAACATTCTTTCAAAAACCAGATATCTTTAGCAATCTTACTGACTTTAACCTTGAGGTTAATATACCTGTTTGTCTTAGTTTTTGCCTGGTTGGCTATCACATTACATGTAACTAATCTCATTATTAGACCCGTATTGAACTATGCTATGATATACTAACAATTTGTTGGTTATTTTGATCCACCTTTTCAATACAAATTACAGTTTGTGTTGCTAAGTTGTAATGTTACAACACTAATTTACCGGGACATGTTTCGCTTTTATTCACAAGCATCATCAGCCTATACAATTGCCTCAAGGTTTGTCATTTTTGGTTTGTTGTTAACAAATTTCATTACATTGAATGTAAATCTAATTTCAGTGATAACAATATTTAAAACAAGAATAATATACACATTAAAAATTATGACAATATGTTCTGCAATGTTAAAATGGTTTAACTCTTAATTCTAAAACACATTGACGTCCAAACCACAGTTATTAATTTGGCTAAAAATTGTTTGCAATGTTAAAATAAATTTGATTCAACTATAATTTGGCATTAAAATTTGAGTCATAAATATAAATATAAATATTGGATGTTAATATATAGGAGCCATAGTTTCTGAAGTGCGTTGGTTTCTAGAATACAGTAACATTTCAGTATTGCAAATTATAGTTAAGAATTGTGCTCTCTAAATAATGTTATTTAAAAAACTGTAGTTTTGCATTATGCGTGATTAGTCATGATGATAATCTAGAATTGAAGTCTTGAGTTCGTTGGAAAATGGCTTCTAGATTTGATGAGGCTTGCTGCTGCAATTTGGCAATTTGATCAGAGGAAGTATTGACATATTTAATTCTTGTTTGTAGCGACCAGACTCTCCGTTTTTTAAATAACATTATTTAGAGAGCACAATTCTTAACTATAATTTGCAATACTGAAATGTTACTGTATTCTAGAAACCAACGCACTTCAGAAACTATGGCTCCTATATATTAACATCCAATATTTATATTTATATTTATGACTCAAATTTTAATGCCAAATTATAGTTGAATCAAATTTATTTTAACATTGCAAACAATTTTTAGCCAAATTAATAACTGTGGTTTGGACGTCAATGTGTTTTAGAATTAAGAGTTAAACCATTTTAACATTGCAGAACATATTGTCATAATTTTTAATGTGTATATTATTCTTGTTTTAAATATTGTTATCACTGAAATTAGATTTACATTCAATGTAATGAAATTTGTAACAACAAACCAAAAATGACAAACCTTGAGGCAATTGTATAGGCTGATGATGCTTGTGAATAAAAGCGAAACATGTCCCGGTAAATTAGTGTTGTAACATTACAACTTAGCAACACAAACTGTAATTTGTATTGAAAAGGTGGATCAAAATAACCAACAAATTGTTAGTATATCATAGCATAGTTCAATACGGGTCTAATAATGAGATTAGTTACATGTAATGTGATAGCCAACCAGGCAAAAACTAAGACAAACAGGTATATTAACCTCAAGGTTAAAGTCAGTAAGATTGCTAAAGATATCTGGTTTTTGAAAGAATGTTTAAGGTGCGGTGTAATACCGAAATTCTTAAGGTCTACCCAAAGAAAGAACATATCAAGCTCAAAATCTCTTGACACCCAAAACAGAGTAAACAAAATATGGCTAAAAAACGAATTAAAGTTACTGTACAGAAAAAAATCGCTACTAAACTTACAGCTCTACAAAGCACACTTAAGTATATCCCATTTTACATCGCCTTTAGACTGGAGCTCCATTCAACGACATACCATTGATAAACTCTCAAACATCTTAGACAGAAAGCAAAAAACTCTAGAAAACAAACTAAAACACCTAATAGAAGATCAAAAAAAGTTAACCGTTAATGGAAAAAATGATTCAATTCCTTTAAAGATAAACAACCCCGCGACAATTAATTTATCAGACACCAATTTTTCTGAAAATGAAATGAACATACTCAACAAAGGAACTAAGTTCAATTGGCCTAACCCGTACAAAATGGAAGAATTAACTATCACAATAGCGGAATCTGAAGCAAATATAGGGAAACTGCCGGCAGAAATACAAAATGACATTAAATATGAAGTAAAAAAGAAAATCCCAAGTTTAGTAAAAGAAATGAAAACTAATTCCGACCAGACCCTCCTAAAACAAATAAAAGATTTAAAGACAAAAATAAAAGATAACGACATTATCGTGACTAAGGCAGATAAAGGCGAAACAATAGTCCTAGTAAATAAAAGTGACTACATCAAAAAACCGAAGAATTCTTTTCTAATGAATCTTACACTATAGTAAATAAAGACCCGATCTCTAGAATTCAAAGGAATCTAAAAACAATCCTTAAAAATTCAATTTGTTTATTTAACGAACAAGAACAACAAAAAATGGTCAACATGAACCTAACATTACCCAAGGCAAAGGCACTACCTAAAGTACACAAAAACAATACACCCATCCGACCAATTATAAACAGCAGAAATAGCCCAACATATAAAATATCAACATTTATACATCAGTTCCTCAAAAAGCATTATGAGTTCCAGAGTAACTCCTCAGTTAAAAACTCAATTGAATTTTGTGAAAGATTAAAAAACTTCAACTTACAACCCCACCATAGAATGAGCTCGTTTGACATTTCCAATATGTATTCAAATATCCCCATTAAAGAAACGATCGAAATTATTAACTCAAACCTTTCCAAATATAGCAACGTAAGTAAGCTAGAGGTAGATGAATTTATTATACTACTTAAATTCGTACTAAATAATAACTATTTCACCTTTAACAATAAAATTTACCACCAATTAAGTTTAGCCATAGGTGACCCCAGCTCGGGAATATTAGCGGATATTTATATGGATAACACAGAACATAGCATTATAAAACCAAACATAGAAGGAATCTGTCTTTGGCTGAGATTTGTTGACGATACATTTGTAATAACAGACAATCGAAAAAATAACAGCGAAAAAATCCTTGAATTTTTAAACAACATCGATAGATACGTAAAATTTACCAAAGAAGACGAAAAAAACAACTCATTGAATTTTTTAGATGTTACTGTAACACGCTTAAAATCCAAATTTGATAATCAGATATACAGAAAACCAACACACACGCCAATAACAATAAGAATGACTCACTCCACCCCAAATCCCACAAACAAGCAACTTTTTTTAGCATGGTCTACAGAGCCTACAAAATACCCTTATCACCCGCGAATTTTACAAAATAAATAAATTTTGTAAAAGAACTAGCACTAGCCAATGGATATAAAGCAGACATAGTAAATCGAATCATCAACAAAGTAAAGCTCAAAATAGCCACAAACCTCACACCGGAAAAGAATAGAAAATCCAAATACGCAACCTTTACTTACACCAGTTCAAAGATTCACCAAATAGCAAACCCACTCAAAAAACGAGATATGCAAATAGCCTTTAAAACATATAACACTAACAAAAACTTATTTTTTAACCATAACACAGTAAATGCCTACAATAACAAATTTCAAGGCTCCGGAATATACAGACTAACATGCGCACAGTGTAAATCTTCATATGTTGGCCAAACTGGACGCAGTTTCCTAACCAGATACATGGAACACTTTAATGCCTTAAAACACAATAAATACTCTGCAATGAGTAATCATATGAAAGAAACCGGCCATCATTACACCTCAATAGATAAAGACCTTACAATAATCAAAAGAATCGAAAAGGGGAAGCTAATGACAGAATTCGAAAACATATATATTTATTTGGATCAATACTTTAATAAAGGAAAAAACTTGAATGACGCGGTCGAAAAAAAAAGTCCGTTAATAGAGCAGTTGCCAACATTATTACGAAATCTCAAATCAGATAAAAGCAAATTCTTTAAAATATTCAATCTAAATAAACTCACAACTGAAACCATTTCGGCAACGCAAAAAAGTCCCCCTCCACATAACACGCCAAAGCTTAACGCCCCGCCTGCAGGATCGTCCTCTACCCCCACCTCGACAACAAATAAGAATTCCCCACCACGTAGCACGTCAATAGCAAACGCCCCGCCCAACATCTCTTCCCCTCAACCCCCTACCCGCCCTTTACAACAGCTCTTTCATACGTACAACACAAGGAGTAGAGCCACAACAGACAATAGTCACAGTAACGCAATAAGGCCCACAAGATTCTGTAGCAGCAGACAAAGGGGTAAGTGATAATGCAACATCAACACTCACATTATAAGCACAACACACACACACAATATTACTTAAGTTCATTTCCATTTGTTCCAGATGCTTCTTCCATTCCATAAATCGAAAGTAACATAATCAGATACCAGTACTCAAAATTTGGATTGAAGCCCCTTTTAACCATAACTTACACCAAAACATTCAACTTCCAACGGAGAGTCTGGTCGCTACAAACAAGAATTAAATATGTCAATACTTCCTCTGATCAAATTGCCAAATTGCAGCAGCAAGCCTCATCAAATCTAGAAGCCATTTTCCAACGAACTCAAGACTTCAATTCTAGATTATCATCATGACTAATCACGCATAATGCAAAACTACAGTTTTTTAAATACCATTATTTAGAGAGCACAATTCTTAACTATAATTTGCAATACTGAAATGTTACTGTATTCTAGAAACCAACGCACTTCAGAAACTATGGCTCCTATATATTAACATCCAATATTTATATTTATATTTATGACTCAAATTTTAATTTAAAGTTAAAAACTTCATGATAGTTCCGTATTGAATAGAGAAATAAGAAGATGTACAATATTATAGGGAAGGATCCACCTTTCAATACTCCGTAGTAAAAAGTAGTTACAACCTGTTTATTGGGACCGGTTTCAACACATTTCAAGTGTCATCATCGGCCAATGTTAATATTTTGCCTGTGTTCAATATATTAGTTGTTTTAAGATCTTCGCTAATTGGCTGATGATGACACTTGAAATGTGTTGAAACCGGTCCCAATAAACAGGTTGTAACTACTTTTTACTACGGAGTGTTGAAAGGTGGATCCTTCCCTATAATATTGTACATCTTCAAATTTTAATGCCAAATTATAGTTGAATCAAATTTATTTTAACATTGCAAACAATTTTTAGCCAAATTAATAACTGTGTTTTGGACGTCAATGTGTTTTAGAATTAAGAGTTAAACCATTTTAACTTCGCAGAACATATTGTCATAATTTTTAATGTGTATATTATTCTTGTTTTAAATATTGTTATCACTGAAATTAGATTTACATTCAATGTAATGAAATTTGTAACAACAAACCAAAAATGACAAACCTTGAGGCAATTGTATAGGCTGATGATGCTTGTGAATAAAAGCGAACATGTCCCGGTAAATTAGTGTTGTAACATTACAACTTAGCAACACAAACTGTAATTTGTATTGAAAAGGTGGATCAAAATAACTAACAAATTGTTAGTATATCGAAGTGGAGAATAGTAACCAATACTTAAGGAGACACAATATTGAAATGCATGGCGCACCAGAACTTCTGAATGAAGACGTTTATAGTGTCGTGACAAATATTGATAAAGCTATTGGATTTGAATTAAATAAGTGTAATGTAGACATTGCTCATAAAATTCCCACGGCAAACAAGACACTACCCAGACCCATCATTGTCAAATTTGTGAACAGATGGAAAAAACAGGAATTTATGGCAGCAAAGAAGAATGTCCGGCAGATATCATCTGTAGCAGTGGGCTTCAATGCTTCAGATCATATGATTTACATCAATGATCATCTTACACCCAGAGCCAAAGGTCTTCTTAAGAGGGCCAAGGATTTAAGAATGTAAGGTTATAAGTATGTGTGGACACGGGAAGATAAGATTTTGTTTAGGAAGGAGGACAACTCTAATGTGATAAGCATACAAAATATCGAAGACGTTCTTAATCTTGAATCGGCTTGAATTATGATATGGAAATTGTAGAGGCTCAGTTAACAAACTTAAGACAACTTAAAACCAGAGATTGCCATCTGAGAATTTTCTATGCTAACTTGCAAAGTATGACTAAACTTAACGAGTTTAATTGTAGATATACAGATGCCAGAAATTATTATTATAGTAGAAACATGGTTATTTCCACAAGATGAGAAATATTATAATCTGAAAGGTTATGAAGGTTATTTTTGTTCTAGAACAAAAGATAGAGGGGGAGGGATTGCTCTATATATTAAAGAACCCTATAAAGCTAAAATATTAGTTTCGATTAACACTCCTGGTACTCCGTACAATTTTTTATTGGTTAAAGTGAGCGGTCTGGAGAGGGATATTCTTATTTCGGGATGTTATAATCCCCATTTGAAATTTTCCAAACAATTTCTTAATGTACCGTACTTGAAGACATGTGGAATAAAAACAGTAATTATATGTGTTTTACTGTAGGAGATTTTAATATTGACAAACTTCAGCAGAGTCTACTAACGTCTGAACTTAAGAGGTTATGTGACTGCTATAACCAAAATCCATGTAACAGGAGATTCTCCACCAGGATTACTAACAGTACAGCTAGTCTGGTAGATCATGTTTATGTCAATAAGCTGTGTAGGTGCAAATTGTATAATATAATTAATGATTGTAGTGATCATAATTTATTAGTCTGTGATATAATTTGTTACCGAAAGTGAGAACAGAAAATTCATACTTGAAACCAAAAACATGTAATGTGAAGAACATGAATGCTTATATGTCTACCAATCCTCTGATCATCAGTGAAGGTGATAGTTGTGATGTGATAGTAAATAAACTTAACAATTACCGGTATCTGCAGGAAGCCAATAGTAGCAGTAGGCCTATAAATCAGAATTATAAAGCAAATAATAAGACATTCAAAGGTACCGGTAGGCAATATCGCCCATGGATGAATGGGACACTTTCCAGCCTCATTGACTTTATGGTAAAATAAAAAGACAACAACTTAGAGTAAAAATGAGCTGTGATTATGCATCACAGCAATTGATAAATGATTATAAACTATTATGTAATCAGGTAACTAAACTTAAAAGACAGTTGGAAAATACATATTTCATAAATAGATTAAGTAATGCCAAAAATAATCCTTGGAAAATCGTCAATGAAATCTTAACATCAAATTTTAACAAAAACAGGAATTTCCAACTCAAAGTTCAAGATAATATTGAGTCTTGTGCAGTAGAAATATCAAAGTTATTTAATGACTATTTTATTAATATAGGAAAAAAGTTAGCTACCAAAACTCCTACCCACAAATCACCTGATATTGGAAATGTGCCAAGCAATTCATTGTTCTTGAAACCTACTAATGACCTTGAAGTTGCGGAAATAATAAGAAAATTAAAAATAGCAGCAGTAGTGATGTGTACGGTATTAGTAATAACCTACTTAAGAGTCTAGCTGTGCATTTAATTCCGTCCATTACAAAGTTAATCAACAAATCATTAAGTGAAGGAATTGTTCCACGTGAGTTAAAAATTGCCAAGGTCATACCTGTGTATAAAAGGTCTGATAAATTTGATTTTAATAACTACAGACCTATATCAGTCCTTCCCATTGTATCTAAAATCCTAGAGGTAGTGGTTAAAGATAGGCTAATAAAATACCTACAATGTAATGACTATTTTTATCCATATCAGTATGGATTTTTGCCTAACGCTGGTACCTACAATGCTGTGGAAGACGTTATTATCAAGTTACAGGGAGTTCCTTAGACTCATGTATGGTAGCATCAGGCCTCTTTATAGATCTTCATAAAGCATTTGACACAGTTGACCATAACATTTTGCTACTGAAGTTGGAAGCAGCAGGGGTTAGAGGTTTAGCACTTAACTGGTTTACAGATTATCTCAGAGACAGGGTATAGTTAGTTAGTTGTATGGGAGCAGAAAGCACGTTGCAGACTATAACAACTGGTGTGCCTCAAGGTTCTGTTCTAGGACTAATATTATTTCTTGTATTTGTCAACGATATTGGTAACTTGCTGCTATTCAGCAAATTGTCATTATTTGCTGATGACACAATTATTTTCTACACGGAGAATTTTATATATAATCTTGAAGAAAAGATGCAACATGACATGTCTTAAATTCAGACCTGGCTTACTACCAACCAACTAAGAATTAATCATAATAAAACTAACTGTATCATATTTCACAAACCATTATGTACATTTCCTTTGGACATCAACTAAAGTTTCTATGACCAAGTGATACCTCAAGTTCAATCAACCAAATTTCTAGGACTTAGCATAGATGAGTCGCTAACTTCAGAGAATCACATCACAATGCTGTGTAATAGAATAACTTCTACTGTTGGTGTACTCAGCCGATTAAAATACAAAGTTACTCGTGGACTGTTGAAGAGTATTTATCATGCACTAATTGAAAGCCATCTGAATTACATGATTCATATCTGGGCATGTTGCAGTAAAGAACAATTTGAAAAGATCAGTATCTTACAGAAAAGAGCACTGAAAATACTCTTCAACTTACCCACCTTAACACCAACCATACAGGTCTACCAGTATTGTAATGTGCTGTCACTAGATGGTCTTCATAAAAAACCTTCAGCTATAATGTTGTATAAATTGAAAAATGGACAAGCTCATTCGAACACACTTTGCAACTTGAATTCTGATATACATTCATACAGTACAAGAGGATCTACTAAAATTCACTGTAAATGATCAAAGTCTACTAAGTATGGCACTAATTCTTTATGGCATTTCTCTGTAAAGTTTTTCAATAGCCTTCCTGAGCACATTCGAGAAGCCGCTAAATTACCCATCTTTAAAACCAAGCTTGTTAATTTTCTAAACGTAAAAATGCCAAGCCTATAGAGTACTGATTTAGTATACTATATCACTGCTGTTCATATTTGGTTTCTATCACTTTGACACCTTAATATTATTATTATTATTATTATTATTATTATTCATTGTACAGTATATTATATTTTTGTCCTAGAAGCTGATGTTCTCAAATCTCATCTTTGTTGCCAAATATTATTATTATTATTATTATTATTATTATTATTATTATTATTATTATTATTATTATTATTATTATTATTATTATTATTATTATTATTATTATTATTATTATTATTATTATTATTATTATTATTATTATTATTATTATTATTATTATTATTATATATTGCGCCGTCCCCGCTCCCTGAGAGGACACATAAGATCCAGGCTAGCTTAATTACAATCCTTCTGACTAACATAATTCATCATTTGGGCTATGAGTTCCGAATATGAGAAAGACATGCCATACGGAGCCAAAGAAATCTTAAATTACACATAGATACAACTCTCATACGTTACTTATTGAATTTCTTACGCTACCAAGATGTTGCAGCATTCATCCACTTAAATCTAAGTCTCTATGCAACGATACACATTGAAAGAATGATTTAGGTTTTACATATCTTATTTATGACATACTTGTTTCAATCCAAAGGTTGAACATTATGCTATCTTCCCTAAAGAATTTCTAATAGAGGAAACTGCATGATCATCTGACTATCCCATCCATAACTGGCGAGCATGGCCTTAATTTGTTAAATCTGTCTACTTCTTCTACCCGAATACATAATCAATCATTTTACTTCCTCTCTTAGCCTCTCCATGCCAATATTTCAGTTAACTCATCCTCATTTCTGGCGTAAGGAGAAATCGAAGAAATGTCAGTATCGGGCAAAAATACATACAAGCGACGTTCACCTTGGATCTGCCGGTAATTGACACGTCCGGCACCCACTATGCATTATGTAAGAAATGCTATTTTGAGTTAGTCATTTTTAAAAATGAATCTATTGGAATATATTGCACTAGGTGCTTAAGTCTTGACTGACCCAAAAATCAAGGACAGAATGGAATATACGGCAAATTATTGAAGTCCGTATAATCAATTATTTAACTGAACATTACTACAATTCAGCTCATAATTAACAAATTAAAAATTATAAGTCCAAAGATGTCGAACTCACTATCTTGGGTTTGTAAAGAAATGATTAAATCGAAATGAAGTTAAAAATTAATAGACTGAAACAACTAAATTAAAATATGTTTGGGTTATTAAAACATGTTTGGGTACACCCTAGCAAAGAAAAATATTTACAATATGATACCTTACAAGCTAAAGTGTAAACTGAGGGCGGTTTCAAGATATTCAGGATGCATTTTAGGCCTAAAACCATATCGCATGAATTGGAATTCTCCTCTGTTGCCTATGAAGTCTTTGAGTTAATTACTGGCTCTTACTTGGAGCTCCTATTAATTTGCTGACATATAGTTATTCCTATCTCTCACAACATATCAATAGATACCTATAAATGTCAACTTGGGAGGATAGTTCACTAACTTTTTTACAAACAACTGATTTACAATTCTGAATATTCATGCTTCTTCCTTTACTGCGTGAATATTGATAAGTCTTCTTCTAAATTAATGTAATTTTAATAAATGGTTCAACAAGTACCTTTAAGTTCCATATACTATTCTAAAATCTGAATCTTCTCATCATCTTAATTGAACATACGTGCGACTTTATATTTTCTAACGACTACTCTACTAGTTTCTTCTGAAGTATACTAGCTAATGTGGTCTGCATTGTGCGAAGACTCGATCATAAGGTACAATTTATACACCTACAGTCAGTCATCAGTGATAGAATGTTGCCTAAGAAGTTACTACACGTCCTTTCGCTTGAGAATAGATTATAATTAGAAAATATCTGTGACATAGTGCATGTGTTTGGCTCATCCTCCTAACTGAGACTTCATTGGTACTACCAAGTATGCACGCTAACCAGCAGGTGTCACTTCAATCATCTGTGAACTTTCTCGTGCTTGCTCGTAATAGAAATAGTATATATAAATACTACACATTCATTACCACTCAGTAAAAACTCAACTTAAAACCATTAAGTCCACTACTACATCACCGTGCTCATATTCGCGAAGAATCAATAACTACTACCATTCTAAATTATCAATCTCATATCAACTTCTCTTAAAATAATCATTATTATACTTCCAAACATATATCCCGTCTCCTTTACTAAATACATATCCACTCCATTTTAATCGTGGCATTTATTATTTCAATCACGGTTCATGGACATATTTCATGACATTATGACCTTAATTCCGTCATAACCTTAAATTATTGTAAACACATCTATCTATTTGGCAAGCATATCCTACTGTTGGTTCCTAACTTGACATTCTTTGGTCATAACCAACGTACACGCGTACCTAAATCTCTCTTTGACATAGTATACAATTCACTGTCACCTTAACGAACTCAGTATTTCACACTACATGGATCACATCTCGAACGTAGGCTTTCATCACTGATTGACTACCTATCTATGGATTTGTCATTCATATACGAAGATTACCTAACCACCTTTAATCTAATTCATCGTACACCACTTTCGTCGCTTCATTATTTCGCACGGAATAACTTAACACATTGTATTATACTCACATATGAATATAAAGCATCACTACGTTAATTTAAAAACAAGACTTATCTGAATTCAGCAGCTCCATTCGGCGGCTTATGTCCAGCTGACAGGACATAGGGACACGCCTCCTTTTACTTCCCTAAGTGAATGGGAAATACTGGCATAATTCTCCTCTGGGCTTAGTCATCTCTCGGCAGGCAACGTCATCCGACGGCACCCATTTGGGCAGTCTGGCCTATCATCTTCTTAGAACATCTTGTTCATTTCTGGACGAGTTGGAATAGAATAACAAACAGGATTAATTAGCATTGCCATCATGAATAGCTGTGATAATCTGCTTAACGCGAAAGATTGCTCTCTTTGAAAGAGTTGATCTACTTGACAAATAATAATCTTGGGGTAGTATAATTCTATGACTCGAAATGAACAGATTTTTCTCCTTTGTCTTTCCAGGAGTTATTATAGGATTCCCACTTCTGTAGTTCTTTAAGTTGGGTGATATCGAGTAATACGTCAGCAGAGACTGCCGTGACGTAAGCTTGTTGTAGCTTATGCTTGAGTTTCCACGTATCTTAACGTTCGCGGAACGAAATTAAAAATCTTCTGCTTGATCTGCGACGCAGCTTCCAATAAATCTGCTCTTTGTTTCTACTGAAATGATCTCTTGTCGATACCTTCTTTTTCTGACGTAGTTGCTTTCCGTTTTCGACTCTGATTTAGAAGTAGCAATTCAATCTCGTTTTCTTATTTTTTTTTCAATAATTGTTAGTAACAATCTTCACATTCGTTCTTTTTCACTGCCTTCTGGATCTAAATTCTTTTCTCTAGCACCTAAGGTAAATACTTTTGCTTTCGCTCGCGGTATCGCCAGACACTTTGACGTTAATTATTCTTGGAGACCTGGACTCCATCTTTGTCCTTCTTACGGACGGAACTTCTTATAACAGTGAAATGGCACAATATATATAATTCGCAGGGGCCATCAAGGACCACGTTAAGTCTTGTTGCATTTGACACTGAACTTGGCCTTCTTTAGAGCCCAAATTTCCCTCATTCTTTGTGAGTGGGCCTGCTTACGCTTCTCTGTCCAAGGGGCACCGTGTCTTCTCTTCGGTTGCTCGTCTCGGTTTAGCCCGTTCGTGAATATTTTCTTGCGGAAGAGATCTCTGTTAAGGGCGTCCTCAGCTGAGATATGTAGCATTTGCAGGTCTTCTTTGGTATTTCTAAACCAGGGAATTGTGGTTTTGGGGTTTGAATCAAAAAAGTGAAATATTTCTTCAGTTAACTTTCTTTCGTCCATTCTTTTCAGACGACCGTAAAATCATGCCCGTCTTTTTCTGATTGTGTCGGTAATTTTCTCTATTTTGCTGTAGACTTCCTTGTTGGACCTCTTTTGATGGATTCCATTTCTGTACTTTTGATCCCAAGATTCCTCTCACAATTTTGCGTTCTCTTTTCTCCAGTTCTTCAAGGAGTCCTTTGTTGGCATTTAGAGACAGGGTTTCGGCTGCATATAGAACTACTGGCTTCAGAACTGTTTCATAGTGACGTATCTTGGTGTTTTGGGAAAGGCATTTTTTGTTGTAGATTGTGCGGGATGTTTGGTAGGCTATTTCCAGTTTGTGTACTCGCTCCTGAAGTGCTTCTTTGTCCAGTCCATTTTTCATGATGATCTCACCCAGGTATTTGAATTTGTCTACTCGGGTGATGTCCCCGTATTTTGTATGGAGTTTTGGTGGAGCCTCTTTGATGTTAGTCATTACTTCTGTTTTCTCAAACGATATCTGCAAACCAGTTTGTTCGGCAATTTCCTTTAAAATTTCAACTTGAGCTCCAGCAGTTTCTATGTCATTTGAGAGAACAGCAATATCATCGGCAAATGCTAAGCAGTCTGTTGCGATCCCCTTAGATTTGGTTCCTATTCTCAATGGACTGTAGTTGGTTTCCTGTAATCTTACCCGCCAGGTTCTGATGATCTTTTCAAGAACACAGTTGAAGAGTATCGGGGATAGCCCATCACCTTGTCGGACTCCTGTTTTGATGTCAAAGGAATGCGAGAGACATCCGTGGAACTTCACCTTGAATTTTGTATCGGTCAGGGTGGCTCTAATTAATGTCAGCAGTTTCAAATCAACTCCAAATTCATTTAAGATGTTTAGCAGGACTTCCCGGTCAATGGAGTCGTACGCTTTCTGAAAGTCCACAAAGACAGACACATACTGCTTGGACCTTAGTGCACAATATCTGATGATCGTTTTGAGATTTTGGATCTGTTCAGATGTTGAGCGACCTTTTCTGAACCCTCCTTGGTATTCACCTATTTGATGTTCGACTTGTGCTTCCAAACGCTCCAGGATGGCAAGTGATAGAATTTTGTAAGTCACGGGTAGCAAAGATATTCCTCTGTAGTTGTTGATGTTCTTCATGCTGCCTTTTTTGTGTAATGGATGGATCAAAGCTATTTTCCAATCTTCGGGTAGGGTCTCCTTGTTCCAAATTTCTTCTATTTGCTTTTGCAAGATATCAAGTGATTCCTCTGGGGCATATTTCCATAGTTCTGCTACTACTGAGTCTTCCCCCGGCGCTTTGTTATTTTTGAGACGGGCAATGTGGCGCTTGATTTCATCTCTGTCGGGTGGTCTAGAATCTGGGTACCTGAGTAAGGGTTCCTTGGTCTCAATGGCACTTTGCGGTTTAGAGGAATTAAGTAAATTCTTGAAGTAATCTGCCAGAAGGCTGCAGTTTTCTTCATCTGACGTCGCCAGTGTGCCGTCCTTTCGCTCAAAGCATAGAGATGGTGGTTTATAGCCAGCGAGTTTGCATTTGAAGGCTCTGTAGTACTCTCTGCTTTCATTCTTCCTTTTCAATGAGAGATTTTTCGTATTTACGTTTCTCAGTTCTGAACACCCTAGCTGCTTGGGCACGTTGGTTTTTGTAGGTTTCCCAATCATTTTCTGATTTCGTAGAGTAGTACTGTTTCCACGCATTGAGTCTTTCTTGGAGGACTGATTCGCAGGTACCATTCCACCAGGCATGCTTTTTGCTTCTCTTGATTTCTGCAATGTCTTTGGCGGCCTCAACAAGGAGACTTTTGGCGTTATTAAAGTCACAGTCATTTGGTCTAGCCTTCTCCTGGAACTCCTCGACCCTTTGCCGAAGTTTATCATTGTCGAAGCGTGTGATCTGTTTGGTTGTCTTCCTTGTGTTTGCGGGAATTGGTTTGAATTTGATAAGAGACATATAATGATCTGAGGCCACATTGATGCCTTTCTTTACCTTGACATTCATAATCTCAGGGCTGTTTCTCCCAGAGATTGCAACATGATCAATTTGGAACTCACCGAGAGCTTGGATGGGAGAACGCCAAGTCATTTGCTTTCTGGGTAGATGGCGAAAGTGGGTCGACATGTCCTGCAGGTTGTGATTTTCGCAAATGGACACCAGTCTTTTGCCGTTGGGATTGGTTCTTTTGTGAGCAGGGTAATTTCCTATAACTTTCTTGTACTTCTGTTCACGACCTAGTTGGGCATTGAAGTCGCCCAAAAGAAGCTTGACATTTTGTTTGGGGATTTTGTTTAATTTTTCATCCAGTAGGTCCCAGAAATTATCAACTTCGTCTGGATCAGACTTGTTCTTATCGTTTGTAGGAGCATGTGCGTTAACTAGAGCATAGGTTTTGTTTGCGCATTTAATTGTGAGTATAGACAATCTGTCATTCACAGGTTCGAAATTTGCAACCGATTTAAGGATCTTGGTTCTAACAGCAAACACGGTTCCAAGCATCACAGCTCCACTGAGGATTCCTCTTTGCGCTTTGCTCTTGAAAAATCGGTAGCCTTCGGATTCAAAAATCTCTTCATCAGGGTACCTTGTTTCCTGTAGGGCCATTATGGATATCTGATTTTCGTGAAGAGCTTTGTTGAGGGTTTTCAGCTTGCCAGTTTGTGTAAGTGAATTTATGTTGAAAGTTGCTAGAAAGGTTTTAGATTTTGGCCTGAGTTTTTGACTCTTCGGGGTACACCGAGACACTCCGACTCGTCTCTTACATGATGTCGAGTCTCCCCCAGAATTCGAACGAGACTCGTGCGCCGTGGTGTTCACGACAAGGGATTTATCCGAAGATTTACCCCCTGGGGTATGTTTCTTGAAATGTTGTGCCATCATGCTTTTTGACTTGACTTTGCTTTGGACGGGTACCCATCCTTTTACAACTAGGGTTGTTAGCCCTGGAGGTTGCCTCAAGATGTTTTCTGGCTTCTGGTCATTTACCAGTCTTCGCCGTAATCCTGGCAAGGGACCAGTTTTTTTTTTCAAGGTGGTATTTTATTTCCCTACTACCCTCTGACTCTGCTGGCGGCAGAGCCAGCAAGCTTCCCCAATTCCAATGGGACGCGCCCGATGGAGGTAACCGGTAAATCCCCACACGGGTTAGTAGTAGTAGTAGTAGTAGTAGTAGTAGTAGTAGTAGTAGTAGTAGTACAATATATTATATTTTTGTCCTAGAAGTTGATGTTCTCAAATCTCATCTTTGTTGCCAAATGTAATTAATTTTGTACTGCACCATTATGCGCCTTGGCTCAGGTGCCTCTTTTGAGATAAATGAATTTTTTTTTAAACATTGTTTGTTTGGCTTTTACGGGAACAGTTTGTCCCACACTAGATTTCATACCTGATAGAAGAATGTGGAACCTTTTGTCACTCTGTTCTGGATTTCCAATTTAGCACTCCCCAGGTTCAATACAATACTTCCAAGATAGCTGAAGCTTTCTACACATTCAATTCTCTCTCCATGAAGTTTGAGATCACATTCGCTGGGTGTTCTACTCAATTTCATTACTACTCTTTTCTTCTTACCCACAGTTAACTTACATTCCTTAAATTTGTTGATGCAGCAATCTAATTTCCTTTGGACTTCTTGCTTTGTTTCTTTCCAAATGACAACATCATCTGCAAACACTAATGCATTCAAATCTCCAGGTTCTGCAGCTTTAATTTCTTTAATAATTACATCCATGAGTGCAAGGAAAAGTAGTGGAGATAGTGCACTGCCTCTCTTTGTTTGGAACCATTCAGATCTACCATTTCCTATTTGTACACTACCGGTACTTTCACAGTTTTCATATAGCAATTCGATCTTACAAATTAGAGAACTTGGAGCCCTTAGTTTATGCAGACATTCACATATTTTGCTCTTTGGAACCAAAAAAATGGTATTATAATGTCTAATTCAAGATGATCTAATTTAAGAAGAGCCCAAGTTTGTGCCTTATTTTACAGTCACCAAAAGACTTTTAAACAACAAGGACTTGATCATTTAGCCTTTATACAATTTTACACATTTCTTGTTATGTGGCACCTTTACCTTTTAGTTTTAAATGATATTTAAGCTGTAACTGATTATGTCCATGACATAAGGATGAAACATGTAGTAGTTGATTTTAATTTAATTTATATTTGTATTGTAAGGTGGGACTTCTGTGAACTCTTTCATAAGCTTTACAGTGATATTAGGGAAACATTACGAATTTTATAGTATGTAACTGGTACTTCACTCTGACGCTCCCAGCACCGTTTCCACTTACGGAAGCAGTCCTGGCAGTGGAAATTCCTGAGTGTTGCCAGTTCGAAACTGGTACAGTCAGGGAAAAGGTGAGGTCCTTTTGAGCATTCTACTAACAATTTATAGAGGAAAATGTCTTTTTCCCAAATACAATATATAGAATTATATGAAGAATAGTAGAATTCGTTCTGTTGTTTTGTTTAGATTTTAATAAGTTTTATTGTAGTAGTTTTCATATTAACTCTTTCACTGTCTGTCCGAGTACATACTCGGGCTCCCCATTACCGCCGCATGGTGTCAGCCCAAATACATATTCGGATTTGTGCAGCTTTGCCTTAATTGCCCTGATTGTAGCTGAAAATGAATGCAAACACCATCTGTTGCACCAGTGGAATCACAGAGATATTTTATATTTTCTTTACAACAGCACTGCTCTAAGTACAGCATGCTGGCAGACAACACGCATGTTTCAAGCGGTGTATTCATAACTTCCCACTTATTCTATTACCGATGTTATTACATTAATTGCTTATTTATGCACCTAGTAGCCTTTATTGTGTGCCCTTTATGATGAGTACGTTGACCTGCCCTGGCGGAGACAGGCAACTGATCTGGTGTGCCGTGGTCATCGTGTCTTCCTGCCAGATGCTTTGTTCATTGGCCTAAGAACAGCCAATCAGTGACCTGCCCTCCAGCATGGCGGACCAATAGGCAAGCAATTCACTGTAGCTTGCACTATATAACGAGGTAGACTTGCAACACCACTTCATTTCACTCTGAGAGTGGCCTCCACAGTATGCACTAGCCATGCGTCTTGGTAGGTGTGCTATTTACCAACTGATGAACCCAACTTAACACACTGGGGTGAAATGCTGGCAACCAGGAATGAGTTAGATGGAAAATTTATAATGTCCAATAATGGACCAACTATATTGGTACCCTTGATAATGCCGAATGCAGTCTTATGTGAAACATGCTCCTGGACCACAGCCTACAAGCCTGGAAAACACAACATGATTTGTAACGCCAGCTGCGAAAGCCTCAATTGCTGTACGAAATTTTGCTGTCAATGAACATCACCAGCATTTTGTGGCTGCTGTGGATTTCATCAGTATATATCATCAAAGCCAAGTAAGTGTGGTAACAAAATATTTTGTTTGTGCGACATAAAACTGTTCTACACTTTTAGCATGGGGATATGTTGTGGAGAGCAACCAGAAGGACCCTGTGGATGCAGTCATATCAAGACTTGCAGAAACAATTTACGCTACAGGACGGAGCATTACAGCAGATAATTGGTAGGGGTCCCTTTTTGGAGGTCGCCCTAGCCAGGGAGTGGCGCCCCTGCCTATGTGAATCCTAGAGCATACTGACCCAGTGTATAACATCTGATAAGGGTTGCAGCTCAGGGTTAGGAGTGAAGTCCTCAACGGGATCTACAGCGGAGAAGATGGACTTCGGAACAGTAGAGATTGCAGAAAAGGCAGCTCAGTACTCTGGAATTAGTAAGAGTACACTATTAATCAGCAGCATTTTCCATGTTAGGGAGGGGGCTCAAAGGGTATCTGTTCCCCATGTAAGGGGTGGCCTGAATAATTGCTGGTAGTAGCTCTAAAATGCCTTTGAGAGTGCTGACCCCATCGTAACAATAGCATCAAAATGAGTGATGGTAAATATCAGCCTCGAAAAAGGAGAGGCAATGGTGGAGAAGTACCATCAACACCCCGACCTGGCAGGAGCTGGACAAGGGGAAATAAGAATGATGATGATGAATTGGTTGACTAGTTTGAAGTTAAGCAGACAGCTATCTTTCATGTGGACAGTGAGAGAATAATCAAGAAAGGACTACAGTTAAACCTCATTTACCCAGACTAACTGGGATCAAAGGCTATCCAGACAATGGATAATCCAGATTACAGGGTCTCTCGTGTAAATTAAGACCATCGAAGCGGCGTTTGTATGCTGTGAGGTGGCAGCTGCTGTATGGGAAACACGCGCATAGTTCTTGACTTTGCAAGCAGCCTGCACGTGTTTGACCTTGCAAGCATGAGTCGCCAGTCTGAATCTCAGCTGTTAACATTGTGAGACAGTTATCATTGTTATACCGTATTTTCATATGTAAAAGTTCTGGTTTCATCTTAATGGTCATGCAAACAGTCATAACTCTCGCCACTGGTGTGCAGAAAATCCTAATGGTGTTTATGAAGTCCCTCATTATGATAGGAAGATTGGTGTTTGATGTGCTGTTAGTGCAAGACGAATTATTGGGCTTATTTTTTTGAGACGACAGTAAATGCAGAGTGATTCCGAGATAACATTTTGACGCCGTTCTTCCATCAGTTAATGGAAGAAGAAAAATTGCGTGGGTGGTTTCAACAAGATTCAGCCCCTACTCATACAGGAGATTTCGCTCTTACAATTTTGGAATTGTTTGCAGACAGAGTGATCAATGCTGGTCTATTTCACCCTTGTTCTCCAGATCTAACAGTGTGTGATTTTTACTTGTGGGGTAAACTAAAAGTAAAAGTGTATTGAACAAATCCTTACAGTTGGAGAAACTGAAAGAAAACATTACGAATGAAATCAGAAATATTACAGTGGCAGAACTCACTCACGTAGGCCAGAATGTGGTTACTAGATACAGTGCTTGCATAACCCAGGAAGGACGGCACTTCCAGCATCTTTTATAAGGTAAGATTTCATATAAGATTGTAAACACGCCACTCACAACATAAGTTCGGCCGAGACAGCTGCTGCAGTGCAGAGTACGAACACCGTGCGTTCGGTCTTAGTCTATAACAGAGATCCTGGATATGGCTAATAAGCAAACTTACTGTTTAGGACAATAAAAAAACTTGGTTTTGTAACAAAATTATTTACATGGTATTGTTTACAAGACATTGAAAACGATATATATGTTGATTCCCATAGGGAAACTGAAACATTTGTCCCGAATGAGTAAACCAGGAATGAGTTAGCTGGAAAATTTATAATGTCCAATAACGGACCATTTATATTGGTATCATAAATTTACTCATTCGGGACAAATGTTTCAGTTTCCCTATGGGAATCAACATATATATCGTCTGATGGCCAAGCAGGCATCAATTTTTGAATGAGACAAAGTCTCTTGGTGCATTGGCACTGCTGGTGGCTGCAAGTGGCCTGCGCAGTGGCCTCCACGGTATGCACTAGCCAGCGTATTGGTAGGTGTGCTGGGTACCAACTGATGAGCCCACCCTAGCGCACAAGGGCGAAGCGCTGACAACCAGGAATGAGTTAGCTGGAAAATTTATAATGTCCAATAACGGACCATTTATATTGGTATCATAAATTTACTCATTCGGGACAAATGTTTCAGTTTCCCTATGGGAATCAACATATATATATCGTCTGATGGCCAAGCAGGCATCAATTTTTGAATGAGACAAAGTCTCTTGGTGCATTGGCACTGCTGGTGGCTGCAAGTGGCCTGCGCAGTGGCCTCCACGGTATGCACTAGCCAGCGTATTGGTAGGTGTGCTGGGTACCAACTGATGAGCCCACCCTAGCGCACGAGGGCGAAGCGCTGACAACCAGGAATGAGTTAGCTGGAAAATTTATAATGTCCAATAACGGACCATTTATATTGGTATCATAAATTTACTCATTCGGGACAAATGTTTCAGTTTCCCTATGGGAATCAACATATATATCGTCTGATGGCCAAGCAGGCATCAATTTTTGAATGAGACAAAGTCTCTTGGTGCATTGGCACTGCTGGTGGCTGCAAGTGGCCTGCGCAGTGGCCTCCACGGTATGCACTAGCCAGCGTATTGGTAGGTGTGCTGGGTACCAACTGATGAGCCCACCCTAGCGCACGAGGGCGAAGCGCTGACAACCAGGAATGAGTTAGCTGGAAAATTTATAATGTCCAATAACGGACCATTTATATTGGTATCATAAATTTACTCATTCGGGACAAATGTTTCAGTTTCCCTATGGGAATCAACATATATATATCGTCTGATGGCCAAGCAGGCATCAATTTTTGAATGAGACAAAGTCTCTTGGTGCATTGGCACTGCTGGTGGCTGCAAGTGGCCTGCGCAGAGGCCTCCACGGTATGCACTAGCCAGCGTATTGGTAGGTGTGCTGGGTACCAACTGATGAGCCCACCCTAGCGCACGAGGGCGAAGCGCTGACAACCAGGAATGAGTTAGCTGGAAAATTTATAATGTCCAATAACGGACCATTTATATTGGTATCATAAATTTACTCATTCGGGACAAATGTTTCAGTTTCCCTATGGGAATCAACATATATATCGTCTGATGGCCAAGCAGGCATCAATTTTTGAATGAGACAAAGTCTCTTGGTGCATTGGCACTGCTGGTGGCTGCAAGTGGCCTGCGCAGTGGCCTCCACGGTATGCACTAGCCAGCGTATTGGTAGGTGTGCTGGGTACCAACTGATAAGCCCACCCTAGCGCACGAGGGCGAAGCGCTGACAACCATGAATGAGTTAGCTGGAAAATTTATAATGTCCAATAACGGACCATTTATATTGGTATCATAAATTTACTCATTCGGGACAAATGTTTCAGTTTCCCTATGGGAATCAACATATATATCGTCTGATGGCCAAGCAGGCATCAATTTTTGAATGAGACAAAGTCTCTTGGTGCATTGGCACTGCTGGTGGCTGCAAGTGGCCTGCGCAGTGGCCTCCACGGTATGCACTAGCCAGCGTATTGGTAGGTGTGCTGGGTACCAACTGATGAGCCCACCCTAGCGCACGAGGGCGAAGCACTGACAACCAGGAATGAGTTAGCTGGAAAATTTATAATGTCCAATAACGGACCATTTATATTGGTATCATAAATTTACTCATTCGGGACAAATGTTTCAGTTTCCCTATGGGAATCAACATATATATATCGTCTGATGGCCAAGCAGGCATCAATTTTTGAATGAGACAAAGTCTCTTGGTGCATTGGCACTGCTGGTGGCTGCAAGTGGCCTGCGCAGTGGCCTCCACGGTATGCACTAGCCAGCGTATTGGTAGGTGTGCTGGGTACCAACTGATGAGCCCACCCTAGCGCACGAGGGCGAAGCGCTGACAACCAGGAATGAGTTAGCTGGAAAATTTATAATGTCCAATAACGGACCATTTATATTGGTATCATAAATTTACTCATTCGGGACAAATGTTTCAGTTTCCCTATGGGAATCAACATATATATCGTCTGATGGCCAAGCAGGCATCAATTTTTGAATGAGACAAAGTCTCTTGGTGCATTGGCACTGCTGGTGGCTGCAAGTGGCCTGCGCAGTGGCCTCCACGGTATGCACTAGCCAGCGTATTGGTAGGTGTGCTGGGTACCAACTGATAAGCCCACCCTAGCGCACGAGGGCGAAGCGCTGACAACCATGAATGAGTTAGCTGGAAAATTTATAATGTCCAATAACGGACCATTTATATTGGTATCATAAATTTACTCATTCGGGACAAATGTTTCAGTTTCCCTATGGGAATCAACATATATATCGTCTGATGGCCAAGCAGGCATCAATTTTTGAATGAGACAAAGTCTCTTGGTGCATTGGCACTGCTGGTGGCTGCAAGTGGCCTGCGCAGTGGCCTCCACGGTATGCACTAGCCAGCGTATTGGTAGGTGTGCTGGGTACCAACTGATGAGCCCACCCTAGCGCACGAGGGCGAAGCGCTGACAACCAGGAATGAGTTAGCTGGAAAATTTATAATGTCCAATAACGGACCATTTATATTGGTATCAGACATTGAAAAACATAAAAATCTTCATCGCATAAAATCACATCATTTCTTAACAAAGAATTGATCCACTGTCTTCTGTTTCAAACACGTGTGGCATTTGAATGAAGCTTGATCATACCAGGTGTATGCATAAATTTTTGCCGGCTTTTGTGATAAAGAAAACTCATAATTTTCAAGGGAAATTCATTTTCTTGTTTATTCAAAATATTGGCCATCGGCTTCTACACACTTCGCCCATCTTTCAGGTAAGTTGTGAATACCTGGAAAACTGCTTGTCTTTTGCGGCAAACCATTCGTCGAGCCATTTTCCAACTTCCTCGAAATTGAGGATGTGCTGCTCTGCGAGTGCATACCCCATTGATGCGAAGAGGTGATAGATGGCGCCAGATTGGGGAAGTATGGCGAGTGCAGAAGGATGTCCCATCCAAGCAATTTCAAGGTGTCTTTCACTGTGTGAGACAGTGCACTGTCGTGTAACAAATCACTTTGCCGTGTCTTCTGGCCCATTCCAGTCATCTTTTGATCAATGCATGATGTAAATTTGTTGGCAATAGCAGTGTACATTAACGGTTTCACCGGGCTTCAAGAGTTCATAATACACAATACCACTCTGGTCCCACCAGACACAAAGCAGGGTCTTCTTGCTGAAGTGATTTGGCCTTGGTGTTGAAGGACCAGCTTCACCAGGTGACAGCCACAATTTTCTCTACTTCAGGTTTTCAAAATAAATTTACTTTTCATCACCCATCACAATTTGGTAGAGAAATCATTTTCTTTTGTGGCGTTGAAGCAGCATTTCACAAGTGACGTTGCGATTTTCCATTTGCCATTCATTCAAATCGTGTGGGACCCATTTCCTGAGTTTATTGATCTTCCCCATTGCTCATAAACACCTGCTGACTGTTTCTTGTCACACATTTAATGCTCGTGCAAATTGCTGTTGAGTTTGAGTCCAGAGCCTGCACTGTCTTTCACACTGAAATCACCACATTTAAATTGTCGAATCCATGTCTGATATGTTCTGATCAATGGAGCGTGTTCACCATATGTTTCTACCAGCAAACGATGACTTTCCACAGCCTTTTTCTTTTGATTAAATAAGAAAAGCAATGCGTGTTGAAAATGTTCTTTTTCAGGCACAAACGTCTGCATGATCATTGAACGATACAACACAGACGCTAGTGTTTGGCGGACTCAACTTGTGTATGTTAATGTCAGACGAACACACTGACATATGTGTCAAATTCATATGCTGCGTACTGTTCCCTGGAGCCATCTCTTAGTGAAAGCGGAAGAGTCTTATGCATATACCTGGTAGTTCAGCTGGAGTGGTGTCAGGCTGATGCTCCAAGTACGCCATGATGTTTGTCAGCTGGTGCGCAGCATCTGCATGTGTTGTCCGCTGTTGTGGTGTGATCGCTCCCTCCTAATCTATGTCATCTTCTTTCTCACTGTCTGCTGTAGATGTGCATGCCGCTACAATTTCTTCTTCCGAGATAGTTCCGTAGCCACTGTCATACAACGTCAGCGCCTTGTGACACTAGTCAATCTTACTTAAACTCAACAAAATACAGTACTGTATACCATAATTTATTGTACATTCTATGCAAGAACTGTATATTGAATCAAATTAAAGAGCAAATATTTGGTGTACTTATAGTTATGTTCTTGCTATCATAGTTAGAAATTATTATCTAATGTGAACATTAGATGAGGGCCAGATCAGTATTAGCGACTTTCATTTCTCCTAGCGGCTGTCAGGTTCTTTGTTTTCTCAAAATAATAAAACTGTTGTTTCGCATGTTCCAGAAGAGGGTAAAGTCTGCATGTATCATCAAATGAGGTGTCAGACAGCATGGAGAAGAAACCTGAGATGATAAAACACGACCAAATATGGAGTTTATGTTAATAAATTGAAAGCTATGTAAAATCTGGCTAGATCAACAAGGGGCCAATTGTAATCTATTTTTTACATCTTTAATATCAAAGGTATAAATCCAATAATTACCTTCCTGGGAAGTGAAAACTAATACTCCAACAAACATGAGTATCTGTAAATATTGGTTCTAAGTTTATTGTTGGAGCATCCAGAACATACTACCTTCTGAATAAACATGCAAACATTCTGTATGACAGTGGCATATACTGATGGCTGCCAAGGCTATCAGTGAAGCCCAAACCTCAAACAAGAATGATGGAGTCTAAAGCACATTATAATGTAAGCATCTGACACACTGTTCCATTTACAAACCTTGAAAGCAATGAGAAAAAACGTTGCACATATTTATGAGAGCAAGGTATCAGAAACTGATCTTCTATCCCTCTCCCCTTGACTCACCTTGTGCGGCTTGCTGCCGAATGTCAGATAGGTGCGGAGACCAGGGGGATAGGTGTGCTAGGCTTCGCTCCATCAGATCACCACTATTAATGAAAAACCATGCGTTTCCTCATCGTATAAACTTCCTCACCTCATATTTCTGACTTAATTATATAGATAACAGAGTGCTGGTATTTCACTCCTGTTTACTTCTACATCCTTGTAGGAAGACTGCAGGGCTGCTGTTATAGGAGTAATATAGTTTTCTTTGTGTAGATAGATCTGCTAAAATGAAATGCAGTCTTTCAGGTTTAGTGTTCTCTTTTGTTGGTTGGAATCGAACCTGTGATCATGGGTTGGACACCACCACTGATCTCCTGAGGAAGCTAACAAATCAGTGAATGATGGGTATGACTGCTGTAAAATTAAAAATGTTTAATAATAATAATAATAATAATAATAATAATAATAATAATAATAATAATAATAATAATAATTTTTTTTATGAGGGATTGTGGAAAATCTTCAAAAAGACACTTGTGAAGGGTCCGCACTCCACAAGTGTGTGGGATTCTTACCCACTAAAAACCACACAACCTTTTCCCACGATGTGAGTCATCACCCCAGAACCGCTCTCGCATTACTTCAGGGTGATATCGTGCTTTGTCTTTCAGACGTCTTCTTTCTTCATTTCTCCTTTACGAACGTTCATATGCTTCCAAATCCTCCTTCTTCTGACGAAGGATGTCCACCACATGTACTGCCACGCGATCCCAGGATTCCTGGTTTCGCAGCATCACCAAAATAATATTATCTGTTGTCAATTCTCCTAGTTCAGTTTCCACATATCTTCTCTGAATTGTCCAATGGCCGTATACAAAAAAAGCGTGATATACGTCGTCAATATCATCGCAGTATATGCATGCTGCGTCACTCGCTCTGCCCACTTTATGCAGGAATTTCCGGAAATATCCATGTCCTGTTAGAAGCTGCGTGAGGTAGTAATTTACTTCACCATGGGCCCTTTCAACCCAGATATCCAAGCGTGGTATCAGTCGCTTGGTCCATTTGCCTCGAGGGTCACTTTCCCATCTGAGTTGCCATCGCCTCATCAATTGACTGAAGGCGTGCTTCTTTGCACATTTCTTTCCCAGCTGTCCTTTGGTACGCCAGATTTCATGCCGCTCCAATGTGAGTAGGTCTATTGGGGTTATTGCTGCCACCGTGAGGATTGCCGGTTCGGAAACAGTGCGGTATGCACATGCAATACGTAAAGCCGCTCTCCGTTGTACGGCAGCTATCCTTCTCCAATACCAAGCAAATCTCAAGGATTCATCCCAGATTTCAGAACCATATAGAAGCACTGACTGAACCGTCGACATGAGAAGACGTCGTCAACTGGATTTCGGACCTTTAATATTTCCCATTAGTCTGCTAAGTGCAGTCATGTATTTTACTGCCTTGTCTGTCACTCTCTGAATATGAGTCCAGAATGTGAGCTTGGAGTCAAGTGTCACTCCTAGATATTTTGTGCTCGCAGATGTTTCTATCACTAACTCTCCAACAGTCATTGGTACAAGAGTTTCGATCCTTTTCCTCGTCGGAAGAACTATCTCCGTTTTGTGTTCGGCTAATGTTAGACTGTGGCTCATCATCCATTCTTTTATGTGCCGCATCACCTGGTTCAGTTTAATTTGAGCCATTTCAACATTACGAGCTACTATCAAGGCGGCCACATCATCAGCGTAGCCCACAAGCTTCGTGTCCTCTGGCATCTCCAAACGTAACAAGCCATCATACATTATGTTCCAAAGATCTGGACCAAGGATCGATCCCTGTGCTGCACGAGCCGTCAGACGCTTTGTCTTTTCTCCATCTTCCGTATCATACAACAGAGTGCGATCTTTGACGTAATCTCTCATTATGCGCATAAGATATTGTGGTAGCTTGAAAGTTTCTTCAAGAGCTACCAATATGTCGCTCCATCTTGCCGAATTGAAGGCATTCTTCACATCCAGGGTCACAAGAAGTGTCAATTTACGGGAATGATGGTTGCCCGTTGGTGCCCTTTCTGCTGTATTCACCACCTCCCACACTGCATCTAGCGTCGAGTGTCCTCTCCGAAATCCATGTTGGCAAACAGATAGATCCCCTGCTAGTTGAACTGCTGAGAGGATTCTGGGCTGCAGAAGTTTTCTCCAGGCCTTTTCCAGCTGTGTCCAGCATACATAAAGGTCTATAACCACAAAGTTTTCCTTTGCTGATCAGAACCAAACGAGCCATTTTCCATTGGGGACTAAAAACACCCGTTTGCAGGCAATGATTGTACATATTCAGCAACAGTTCTGGGCATAGTTCTGCTATTATCTTTAGCACTTCTGCAGGTATACCATCTAGTCCTGGAGTTTCCTTGTTTCTAAGAGAGCTAATAGCTCTATTCAGCTCTTCTACAGTAAAGAGGGGTATATCATCCAGTTCTTTCTCGTCGTCACAGTTAATCCTCTCTGGATGGTCTGGGAATAGTGTATCCACAATTTGTTTAATTGTTTGCGGATCTGCACTCGGGGTTGAAAATGTCCCGAGTTTCTTCATGACAAATAACCTTGTCCCCATGGATCATCTTCTACTTCTTTAGCCAGTGCCCACCATTTATCGGCTTTACTTTTTCTGATTGCATTACGGAGTTCCTTCTTTGCTGACTTGTACTCCGCTGTGACTGAGGTATTCTCTTGACTGCCTCTCATCCTCTGAGCCCTGCGTCGAAGTCGCAGACAATTCCTTCTCAGTTCAGCAATCTCTTCGGTCCACCAGTACGCTGGGCGCTTGCTGTTTCGTGGTCTCCTTCGGGACATTGAGGCATTGCATGCTTGATGGATTAGCTGCATAGTGAGTTCAACACATACACCAGCTGCTTCTTTCCCTCTACAAGCAATAATAATAATAATAATAATAATAATAATAATAATAATAATAATAATAATAATAATAATAATAATAATAATAATAATAATAATGTTGCATGACATTTCCATAGGCTTGGTGGTGACCTAATGAGGATGAAATGAATGATGAAGACATCATAAACACCTAATCCCCAAGCCAAGGGAATTAACGCTATGAGGGGATTGATTCTGAAAATTGAACCAGGGCCATCGGACCAAAGGCAAGCATTCTATTCATTTAGCCCCAAAGTCGGACTTTAATTTGCTAAACGTTAGGCTACCATGTCCACTGATCAAGCGTTGATTATTATTGACATTACCAGAACCCAAGGCAGCAGTTTGTAAAGCATCACTGACAACACAGTAGGCTTCTCCGCTGGCTATTGGGTGCAGCTCAAACCGCTGAAGGCTTGACGTTCACTAAACCAACCATTGTAAAGTCGTAACGTAAGTCTAGTGGTAGCCCACATCTTGATCCTAGCATATGCTGCTGCTGTGTGAGTAAAATCTTCTCATGTATGGAAGTGTCAGTGAATCTGAATAAATTAAGAATATATGTTTTAACTTGAAAATGTTGCTTGCAACACGTAAAGATATAAGGCATTTTCATTAGCAGAATGTAGTTCTTGATTGAGTTTTAACACTGCAAGTGATAAATATCATTGTTAATCCGTATTGAAGATACTATATGTAGGATGCTAAAGGGTTTATTGTGTCACCTATTCAATACATTATAAATTTTTAAACATTTAGGAATTTATTATTATTTCCATTTGAGACATGTTTCACCCTTCTTTGAGGGCATCATCAGTCATAGTACCACCTCAAGGCATAAATCAGATATCTGATTAGTAATTAAAATGTAAATACTAAGATACAAACTTAACATATTACAATGGAAAAAAACAAAACAATGTTCAATGATGATACAGATAAACAATATATGTTATAGACACGGTAGTCAGCACCAATGCATAAAATCACAGGGTATTTTAGCAGTGTCCAGCAGTGGTGGTCCGAAGAATAATTGACGCTACTCTATTAGAAAATCATAGAAAATTATAAAGTTTATACATATCAGTTTGGGGAGAAAGGATATAAAGTGTCTGGCGTCAATGTTCATAACACCAATTACTGCCGTTGGTTGAACGATCACAGTTTGACAGGGTAACTATACAGTAATTTTACAATATTCCATTGAACAATTGGGAAATTACAAGCTTATAACATATATTAACAAGAGAGCAGCTTGGGGAGAAAGGATACAAAATATCTACCACCAAGTGCATCTCGTTTCAGCCGTTGGTTGACGATTGCAGCATTAACACTATACAGTAATATGCAGAGTGGTCTAACCTCAGTTCATAACCATTGGGGGCTGGGAATAATATTCCACCGTTTTTTCAAGAATGTCAAATGAGGTTCTATAGGCGTAGTCATACTGGAAGTTCTCTGCTGAAGTCCCAGGTTCATGAATATGGCTCCATAAGCATGGTGAATTTGGTTGGCATGGAAGTTCACTCATTGGGTGTTGTGACGCTTAGGTATAAATTTAGTGTAGTCAAAACGAAAGGTCATCGAGTATAGGGTGCATTGTGAATGGCAACAATGACGGCAGTTATTTGCTGATAATTGTATTTTCAGGGAATATGTTGCGGGGTTAGAATCTTTCCTCCCTCCCAAGCTCCCCACGCCCCTTTGCCAAACGCACAAACACATGCGCGGAATATCGGCTGAGCCTCCTTCATAGTCAGTCAACATTCACTAACAAGTAGCTTCTCAGCGACACATCAGGTATGTAACACTAACTTTTACTCTTCTTTACTTACCTAGATCTTTTCTTTACAAACCAATTTAATAATAACATCTCGATTACAGATAACTTCCACTCCATCCAACACAACTTTCAACAACACACTAGAATCCAGCACGCACTGGCACCAACATGTCGTGCTACTACGGCTCCACTTCACTAACAGTAAAGATGTCTTGTCCTAGCTATGACACTCCGACTCTGTAGTAGTGTATTTTTACATTTAATCCCTCCACTGCAGATTGTACCATAAGCAGCTCCATTCTATTTCACTAGGCCAGCATCACAAAACAAAAACTTTGTCCCAATGTCCTTCATGTTTTCATTTACGACATAATATCAGTTTAAAGTCTCACCAGCATTCTCACACTGATATTTTCACATAGTATTCAAAGTTATCATGAAGTTAACAGAACTCAAAAGTGAAAGATTCTAACCCCGCAACATATTCCCTGAAAATACAATTATCAACAAATAACTGCCGTCATTGTTGCCATTCACAATGCATCCTATACTCAATGACCTTTCGTTTTGACTACACTAAATTTATACCTAAGCATCACGACATCCAATGAGTGAACTTCCATGCCAACCAAATTCACCGTGCTTACGGAGCCATATTCTTGAACCTGGGACTTCAACCAGAGAACTTCCAGTATGACTACGCCTATAGAACCTCATTTGACATTCTTGAAAAAACGGTGGAATATTATTCCCAGCCCCCAATGGTTATGAACTGAGGTTAGACCACTCTGCATATTACTGTATAGTGTTAATGCTGCAATCGTCAACCAACGGCTGAAACAACGAGACGCACTTGGTGGTAGATATTTTGTATCCTTTCTCCCCAAGCTGCTCTCTTGTTAATATGTGTTATAAGCTTGTAATTTCCCAACTGTTCAATGGAATATTGTAAAATTACTGTATAGTTACCCTGTCAAACTGTGATCGTTCAACCAACAGCAGTAATTAGAGTTATGAACATTGACGCCAGACACTTTATACCCTTTCTCCCCAAACTGGTTCCATGTAAATATATGTATAAATTTTATAATTTTCTACGATTTTCTAATAGAGTAGCGTCAATTATTCTTCAGACCACCACTGCTGGACGCTGCTAAAATACCCTGTGATTTTATGCATTGGTGCTGACTACTGTGTCTATAAACATATATTGTTTATCTGTATCATCTCTGAACATAGTTTTGTTTTTTTCCATTGTAATATGTTAAGTTTGTATCTTAGTATTTACATTTTAATTACTAATCAGATATCTGATTTATGCCTTGAGGTGGTACTATGACTGAAGAAGGGCGAAACATGTCTCAAATGGAAATAATAATAAATTCTTAAATGTTTAAAAATTTATAATGTTTTGAATAGGTGACACAATAAACCCTTTAGCATCCTACATGAGTTTTAACACTGTAATAGCCTTCAAGTTTTTTGTATTGTAGATACATTTACCTATCTTGTCCAGAAAATAACTGAGGGTGAAAGGAGTATGGAAAAGATAAAGAGCCACATTGTTCAAGCTAAAATCATTTATATGCAGAAGAAGAAGAAGAAGTTACTGCTATAACATTGTCAACATTGTCAACCGACCTCTGCTACATTCCTCACTTTTTGCTGCTTTCTTTCTGGCATTTGTGATCCACACACTGCCACAGATACAAGACTACTGTCAGCCAATTACTTGCATCAAACTTGGATGACATCATTGCCTCTGATTCTACAAATCTCTCTAAACTCTTCATGGTTGTTTTCAGCATTTGTAGTGCAGTGTGTTATGACTTCCCTGGTATCTCCCCTCTCCAACTGGTCTATATAGGCAGCTCTCTTTGCCTGCTACTTCGAGGTGTTCTATGGCTGTTAAAGAGAGTTGTGTTACACTGATGTAAATTTTCACACCAGTATGGGACTTATTTTTTGACCATGAGGTATTGTAAACTTTGCACGACTATGTTTTTGGGCTGGTTTACACGGGTAGAGTAGCGAGGCGAGTAGAGTGGATAGTAGAGCTACTAGCATCGTGTAAACGACCGGGATAGTAGCAAGTAGAGTAGAGTAGTTAGTAAGCAGTAGAGTAGAGTGGGTTTCCGCTGCGGTAAAGTAACTCTACCACTATCCTTCCCCCCCTCCACCGGAACCAAGCTCCGAGAGCTGGCGGAGAAGTCCGAGGACGTTCGATTTTTCAGCTGACGCATCATTCGACTGCTGTATTTGCATGTGTGTACATGCGGTGGTATTACGTCGAGCGTTTATTTGGCGGCAAAATTAAGTGGACGGAAGAAGAAACTTGCAAATTTGTGGAACTCTACAGCGAAAAAGAATGTTTATGGAACATAAACAGCGTTACTTATAGAAATAAGAATATGAGACGGGCGGCGGAAGAGGACTTGATTGCGAAAATGGGTAAAGAGGGTTTTGGGTTAACGGAACTGAAACAGAAAATAAAAAAATTACGATGTACATACAATCAAATACTCATGAAAATACGAAGATCCAAGAAGTCTGGAGGTGGTGCCGCAGACATCTACACTCGAAGACGCAACATAAAATATAAACAAGTGTCAGCTGGATTTTCACTTAATATGAAGATTTCTCAAGTTTCAATGTTACACAGCGTGTTCATCATGTGTCTCGACATGTTTAAGTTAGGCAATACAATGGTGCAGGACTGTGTACATTAATCATATTAATAACATACATAGGGATCTTCTACATATCACTTGCCACTGCCGTTAATTTTCAGCAATAACAGTAATTTCCCCAACAAATTGAATAGTTTCCATATGTTGTTTGAAATATCCAAAATAATTATTGTTTACAGTACAGTGTCAGATCTAGAAGCTTAAGCTCTACACCTGGGCCATACAAGCAACGAACAAAAAGAACAAAAAAAAAAAAAAAAAAAGATCAGTAATTGGGATATTTATGGTGAAGAAGCTACTGCAAATTACGCCTACGCCAGCGTAATTTACAGTGTACGTATGGCCGGTTTCATCTCAAAACTCACGTGCAAAAATTAGTAGCAAATGGTATCAAAACTCACGACTGCAAACTAATAGCTAAATTAATATTCCAATGAGTCTCAAAATCCACGACTCCGGATAGCAGGTGCCTGCGATGACGGCAGGAGGGGTGAGGTGAGCGGTGACTCACTGACCAGGCCTCTCTTGAGGCCACAATACCATTAACATTAAATTTATATCAAAAGGAAAAATACGTTATATTACCTTTAAGACCACAGAAAAATGTTTTGATGATGATGATGATAATAATAATAATAATAATAATAATAATAATAATAATAATAATAATAATAATACACCTCTGTGTCATTCATCGACCATTATTTTTCCCTGTGTGTTGGGGTGGCAGAGTAACATCCACAGTATCCTCTGCCTATCGTAAGAGGTGACTAAAAGGGGCCCCAGGGGTACTTACATTTTTCAGAAAAGGCCCTTGTCTTTCTTTGCCCGAAACCTTCATTTTCTCGAAGTATGGGCCACCTTCCATTTTTTCCCTCTGATTAGTATTAATAGAGGATGGCTGCCCAGTTGCACTCCCTCTTAAAACAGTAATCACCACCACCACCTTTTCCTTCATTGTTTTCAACACTTATTGATTTTTAATGAACCTTTCCACATTTTCTTGGCTGGGGAAAGAACCACCATCATAAAATATCATAAACATCAGTGCTGTGGAGTCTTTTTTAAGTCATATAGCAACAGAACGTCAAATATAGCGATTGGCTACTTCGCTATATTTCAGATAAAATTCTGACACATTTTAATTTATGATTTTATAAATTTGGTGAGCCAAGTAGTCAATACTACAAGTATATAACATTGCGTATCGTGTAATCGCGTGGGGGCGTGATGTAATATATTAATCTATGCTAAGTAAGGCATCTGGGAGTACATGACTCAGTCATACATGTGGAGCATGACTTCATATTATTTTCGGAAAGCGTATCAGAGACCGTTCATCATACTCGCCCACTTTCTGAAGGGAATGGAGATAAGTAATTTAATTTCCCTGCGATGAGATTCATGACCAAATTAATCTCTAATGAAACTAAATGAGTGAATTAACAGTCGTAATATTTAATATCGGTAAAATAAAGTTTCTTATATAAGTAAATGCCGTCTTCTGGCCTCATAATAGAACTAAGCCCTGGTAATTACTACCAACTGAAAATTTATTTTAACTAGCAGCAGGCAATATACCTACTTTAATTTTATGTCGTCCGGATGCATGGATACATGGTTAGCATGCTGGTCTGTGGTCCAATGGGTCCAGGGAGTCCCAGGTTCGACTCCTGGCCGGGATTTTCACTTTCATTTGTTAATTCCTATGGCTCGGGAACTGAGTGTTTGTGCCGTCTTCAGCATTGGACTTCATGGATTGCAAAAAAAGAGGCGTATTTCTATTTTTCATCTATTCACATAATTCAATCGATTATCCATCCGACATACACCGAAAAATGTATTCATGACGCAACCGATTATTCTACGCGATATAACTGAATGATATTTGAAATTCATTTGATTATTTATTCCATTATTTAAATAACCGGATGGAAGCTATTTGATTTTTAAAAAATATCCGATTATATCATCACTAGTAGGGTGGGCACATATCCATTCAAAGAACTGGTCCTGCTCGTGAGGTTTGAGACTGGCCCAGATAGAGAAACCTATTCTTGCTAATCCTCTTCTTAGAATTCGTGAATTTTGATACTCGTGAGTTTTGAGACTCGTGGGTTCTGAGACGACACACTGATGGCCAATGGGTATTCTTTCTATAACTTTTGAAATGAATTCTGTAAAATTTCATTCGGATAAGATTTAGGTTGGCTGAAATACAAAAAAAATAAATAAATAAATAAATAAAAAATAGAAACATCACTACAGTCTAACTGGGGAAAGGAGTACCTCACCCCTTCACCGTGGAACAAAAACCTTCGCCAGAATTATGATCTATAATTAGACTGGAGCTCGTTCATATAGTTTTATCTTAGAAATCACCACTACAGTATTTACAGACGAAGACTAGTAAAATCCTGAGGGGATGATTACACTGTCGTTACTTTCTGTACAATAATGAATAAAGTCATAACAATTCAATCGTTTGTGTTCCTGGGTTAAAATACATGCTTGTACTGCCAGGGAACTGCTCCTTCATTAACAAAATGATTCCTGAGATGATCCCTCATGTTCTTGGCCAACTGTGTCGAGTTTGTCCCCCCATATTTCACCAAATTGCCAAGTTCTCTCAGAATTAATGCCGATGCCCCGAGTGTATCTCTCCTACTAAGCCAGCCTCTTACCCATTCCCTTTTTTCCTCATTTATTTCTTCTTCTAACGCTTCACTAACCTCTTGCAGTAATATGTTTGTAAATGTCTTTAAACACTTCCTTACGATGTGCTTACGTCTTGACATGGTGCTACTACTGTACTCTACTCTACTGTATGACTCTACTCCCGTATGAACGATACGAGTGTCAACTCTACCAGACAGCGGTAGAGTAGAGTAACGTGCCTACTCTACTAACTACTCTACTCGCCTCGCTACTCTACCCGTGTAAACCAGCCCTTTGAGTGGTTGTACTTGATTATGTATGTCCTTAAAACAACTGCCATTACCTCTCCCTGTAAAATGTTAACAATACTAGAACTATTAAGTACTGTTTCCTTGCAGACTTTACTGACTAATGCAGAGCTTTAAGACACACTCATTTGACAGGAATTTGAACTGGGAATTTGTAACTGTCTCTACGCAGCAGACAAGAAGTGGATTGATTCTATGAGAGACAGATGTCTGACAGGAAAAACTGCACTGAACCGATTGACTGAAGCACAAGTAAATGAGAGACATCTGGCAATAATAGTTCAGTTTCCTGCAGATTTATTGCTTATGAGGTATGTATCTCCAGAAGTCAGTGTCATGTTTGTAGTAACATGTCTGATAATTTCACGTACCTCATGGAGTGGTTAGGGATATTGTATACAAAGCCTGTTTCAAAAAAAAAAAATTAAAAATATCTCTTTACGGGCCTGTACAGTTGGCCATGCAGTTAGGATTGCGAAGCTTACCACTCTCCAATAGTGCATATTGTACTGATTCGCAGTGCCATTGTTGGGAAATAAGTGATTCATCTGAAAACAGGACTCTTGACGAACAGGCTGCATATTTGGTTACACTTCATAATGCCCATTAACAAAATGTTACTCGAGCAAAACACTAAGTTAGATTATACAAGATCCACCTTCTCAATACATCTTGTATCTAACTTATTGTTTTGTAATCTCTATTCAATATGGACCAAACATGAAATTCTTGACTTTAAATGTTACTCAATTATCAAAATCATGTCTGTGGAGCTATTTCTGTAACTGCGGAGGGTACGGGTGAAATGTATTGATTTGCAATGTTCACATAATAGTTGACTGCAAGCACTTGCAGCATCCAAAACAGCCTTTTCATTTGGACTAGACATTATAGAAGCATCTCTAACAGGAGGTACTGTTCCAAGTGTCCCAGTTGTCTACAATCGTTGTTCAAGCTTTCAGAAAAACATTGGTAGATGTTAGTCTTCTGTCAGGAAACCACTCCTGATACAGGTGTTGTGACTCAAATACATTCTGTCTTGTTTCTCCATGAATGAGCAACATATGAATATACTTGTCTCTGGAATACATCGTGAGCGAAAGAATAACTACTGTGATGTGACCTGTTAGATGTGGATAAACATTATGTCCACGTTATAATGGGGCATAATGTGTTGTTCAAAAAAGAAGAAATTGCATAAGGTTGGTTTTGAACCACTACACCACCGAGAGTCAGATGCCACAAGTGACGAAGTCTTTGATATTCTGGAACCACTCATGACACTGATGTTCAGCTAACAGAGTCTCTACTAAGTCAGCTGACACCAGTTGATAACTTGCCATTTCTCACAGATGATACTTCTCAAAATGTACATGCAGAACAAAGGAAATGAATTTAAAGCACATAATAGCATGACGAAATCGTTTAAGTGCATCGATGAAGGAAAGACAGAAAGTCCACATCATTTACTGAGAAGATTTGTTGTGACATAGACATATCTATCGTTTTGTTCCAGTACTGGGTTCTTCGATGAAAATCTGTGTCTCTCAGAAAAGTGTACTCCAGGCATCCTCCAGTAATTTGACTTGAAAAGAGGAAGGTCCAAAGAGTCTAGGACCAAAATAGTGGCCGTGTGGTTTGCGTCACATAGGCATCAGTTTGCATTCCGTTCAAA
This sequence comes from Anabrus simplex, assembly GCF_040414725.1. NCBI lineage: Eukaryota > Metazoa > Arthropoda > Insecta > Orthoptera > Tettigoniidae > Anabrus > Anabrus simplex. The sequence continues at coordinate 157,196,516 of NC_090273.1, read as the reverse complement.
TCCCACTGTCAATAGCCCTGAGATGGTTTTCCATGGTTTCCCATTTTCACATCAGGGAAATGCTGGGGCTGTACCTTTATTAAGTCTATGGTTGCTTCCTTCCTACTCCTTGCCCTTTCCTATGCCATCATCACTATAAAACCTACCTGTGTCAGTGCAACATAGAGCAAATTGTTTAAGAACAATAAATTAGTATAACTCAAGACCACAACCTAATGGCATGTCCTGCGCAAGATATATCCGTATCTGTAACAAACTAGATTAGGTGCATGGAAAAATGTGAATTTCTGAAATGTCTCAATATCTTAATTTTAAGAAATGCTCAAGTCTACCACAAATGAAAACAAGTGGAGAGACTGAGTCAAAAGGAATCAAACAACCCCAAAATATCTGAGGCTGAACATTGGTGAGCCTGCAGTGGGAAAGCCGAGGTGCAAACTGCAACCGAGTACAGCTACTGTTCTTACCTAGCCTATGGAGGTAGATGTACCCAAGGATACTCAAAAAGTTGCCATCAAATCGATCAAGATTATAAATACCATAGTTGTCCACAGGTGTTTACTGCACACTTTACAAAACGATTTCTGAAACATATCCATTCCTCTTCCACACTGTTCACGTCATCTTTGGGAATTTCTTTCTTCAGATTCTCTTGAAACTTTTCCCCTATTTCTTTCTCTTTTAACTTCCATCCCTTTATTTTTCTTTTCTTTTTCTATTAACTTCATTATTTTACCAAGTCTTAATTTGGCCACCACCACTTTATTGTCTCCTTCTAAATCTGCTCTTGGCATTGCTGTCACATCTTCCAGTTGTCTACATTTCTTCTTCTCCACCAGAATAAGATCAATCATTGTCTTTGTCTCCCTATCTCCCCAACCATATCTAGTTATTTTTTGTGAGTTACATTTTTCCTAAACCATGTATTTGCTAACAATTAATCCATTCCTTCTAAAAAAAATCTATTATCAAATCTCCTTCTTCATCTTGGTTTCCATAACTATCGAGGCCAATTATCTCTTTTCTTCCCTGCTTGTCTGTTCCAACAAATGAATTCATATCTCCCATTATTATAACCTCTTTGTCTTCAATACATCTTTCCAGTTCTTCTAGAAACTCTTCTAAACATTCATCTGCATTCCCCGATTGGGGTGCATAAGCCTGTATAAAATCCTTGATTCCGCTCTCAAGTCCAAGTCTAACTTTAATTATCCTGTCACTGGTATGGTCAATTATGTCCACATATTGCACTAGGTCTTTTCTCGGTATAACACCAACACCATTTGTTGCCATCTTCCCTCCACTCCAATATAATCTATACCCTTTTTACAATTCTCTTTGAACTTTCCCCTTCCATTTTGTCTCACTCATTCCCATCATTGGTATGTCTTTCTTCTCCATATACTCTATCAGTTCTTCTACCTTGCCATTCAAAGTCATGACATTGATGATACCGATTCTTGTGATGTCTGGTAGCCAACTTCTCACAGTTCCTCCAAAGCACCGGAAACTACGTTCACTTCAGGGTGATGCCCTAGCATTTTCCAAGGCTGAGGTGTGGCTAGATCATGATTTTTCTCCCTCCCATACAGTGCTCAGATATCTGTGTTGTAAATGGGTGTTAAAACCCCTTGCTGATAGCATGTAGAGTTCACCTTCACATTATTAGCGACACGACGAATGGTTGACTTGTCATTGTAGCAGTGTCCAGCAATGATCATGAAACCCCTTGGAAAATTTTCGTGGCATTCTTTAGGCAATGTGTAATTTACTTTTTTGTCTCTAGGGCAGTAGTGAATCGAGCGGGGTTTGTTACAGTCACTAATATACACACATGCTTCATCTAATGTCACAATGATTTTGCATTTGTCCCATGCCAGATAGCCCTCATACAGCTTTCTTGCGTCAATACGATGTTCTGAAATGTGACGAGGCGACAGCTTGTGAACTCGGCCCTTATGCTGCTTTTCTAATTGCAGGTCCTTGTTCATTATGGTGTTAACTGTTGAAACAGACATCCCCAACTTACGTGTGATAGTCCTTTTGGAGGGAGGGTTACCACCTGAGACAAGGGCCTTCACTTTCTCGTCGCCACTTCTGTTGTGCAGCTGGTTGTGGATTTGCCTGCTTTTCTCTCTCTGGAATTAAGCCCTGTTAGCCTTTCCTTTTTTTTAATTCAATACAGCACTGACATCAGGAAATCACGCTACTTGCACATTGCTTGGAGTGCAGAAAAGCTGTATTTAGCATCGGAAAGGGCTGTTATGTAGCCCTCCAGTAAGGGTCAGCCCGCTTCGGCGTCGTTGCAGCTAATGTCACAAAACCACATGTTGTCAGTACTGACGTGAATCATCACTCCCCGCTTTAACGTGCTCAAGTTGACAACAGCGCCATCAACAACCTTCAAACTTATCACCAGAGATCCCAAACAACCTTCTGTATTTCATTTTATGGTTTTTCCTTGTTTATTATTATACTATTTATTTAAGATCATTTTACACTTGCTTTTGTTGCAGTATATTTAGTAAAGTGTGACTTTAATAATAACTTTTCCTGTATCTAGACAAGAGAGCTTCAGATCTGAAATTCCAAAATGTCTAAACTCAAGCTCTACTGGAGAGGATTCTGGAAGTTCTGGATCTGGTAAGAAAGCTACCTGGAAAAAAATTCCTTGTAAAGAAGAATCTCCAGCTGCAAACTTCAAAATGTGCTGCACTTACTTGGTATCAAATCCCAAAGAAGTTTTGCCAATCTACATCCTGGAGTACCAATATTTATTTCAGGTAAAATACAGTTGACTCATGCTCATTCGGTTCTATTTCCATTTTCTTATGAGATCAGGAATGTTAACACATTGGCTCACTTTGACAAGTGGAACCCATAAAGTCTTTTGTCATTAATTTTTGGTCTTTAAATGGTTTGACTACCACCAGAAGATGGGAGTTTACTGAAATATTTAACCCTTTAAATACTATACATTTCCAGAAGTGTAAACTCTCCTCTGCTCAGTTATTTTCACACATCCTCTCTCCTCCTATTTGGCAGGCTGCACACTAGTATGATATGATAAGTAAACACCAGATTTATATGCTATATAAGGATGTAACTAAGCTGAAAACAGTAGTGAAATTTTCATTCAAATATGTACTTATTTTCATGCTATTAAGTACTTGTATGAAATGCAAATGTAACACTCCTATACTAGACACACACAATTCACCCACACTAATACATAAAATCAAGTCAAAAACACAAACAATAAATCCAAAATGTGGAAAGTATTCACTAATCTCAAATATATGCAAATGTACATATATATACATTATTAAAATAATTCAACTAATTTCGCCTTCAAAGGCATTTCCTTGTCGTTTTGGAGGTCTACATTCCAGCAAACAAACTATGCATATGCACACAAATCCAATGTCTAGTCGCAAGCGATATGCTCATGGCTAAACAGGTGCGACATCTTTCTTACGAACATGTATTAAAAGACTCGCACTGCTGATAGCACTAGGGCAGTGAAAAGGAAGACATTTCGTTCATCGAACTCATGGTAAAAAGTCTGTGTTTTTGGAATTACACAGTCAAATCCTATACTAAAAGTGAATTGACAGGTTTGGCATGGGAAACCATGCAACAAAGTAAAACATTAATGCCACATACAACTAAATTTTATAAAAATCTCTTATATTGTCATTAAACATTATTTTCATGGTACTAGTTTCAACCCTTTGGGTCATCTTCAGCCAATATAGTCCAACTGGTACTTTGTTAACGGCCCCGTGGCATAGGGGTAGCATGCCTGCCTCTTACCCGGAGGCCCCAGGTTTGATTCCCAGCCAGGTCAGGGATTTTTACCTGCACCTGAGGGCTGGTTTGAGGTCCACTCAGCCTACGTGATTAGAATTGAAGTGCTATCTGACGGTGAGATGGCGGCCCTGGTCTACAAAGCCAAGAATAACGGCTGAGCAGTGGTTGCTTGGTAGGCCCTTCAAGGGCTGTAGTGCCATGGGTTTTTTTTTGGGGGGGGGGGAAGTACATTGTTAATATTGATGCTTTCACGCTCAGTACTTGTAGACGTGATATGGTCTTATGCCGTGTCAAGAAAATAAGGTGGAACTCTTTACATTTCGCAGAGAACTTTGCTCCGTGTCTTCAGAAGAAAATCTCGACTGTTCCCGAGGAAGTCTTCTACAATAATGAGGGTTTGAATTTTAAAATATTTTACCATTGGAGAACTGTAGTGGTATGCTCATTCATCACCAGGTGGCTCACTGTATGCTGGCACAGTCCTCCAAGCGGGAGCCCGACGACAACATTAAGCTCCAATTAACATATTCCATGTCCGACTCGTTGGCTGAATGGTCAGCGTACTGGCCTTTGGTTCAGAGGGTCCCGGGTTCGATTCTCGGCCGGGTCGGGGATTTTAACCTTCATTGGTTAATTCCAGTGGCTTGGGGACTGGGTATTTGTCCTGTCCCCAACATCCCTGCAACTTATACACCACACATAACACTATCCTCCACCACAATAACACGCAGTCACCTACACGTGGCAGATGCCGCCCACCCTCATCGCAGGGTCTGCCTTACAAGGGGTGCACCCGGCTAGAAATAGCCACACAAAATTATTATTATTATTATTACTAGCAGTTACCCGCCACTTCACTCACGTGGATTGCGTAATTTGATAAAAGTAATTGTTCCTCGGCATTGCACTAAGACATTATCTGAAAATCCCTAAAGTATAAAAACTCACCGAAAAACTGATTTTCATTTACCCCAGAAACTCTTTGGGGCTACGACGACCGTGTGACATAGAACTGTACATGTGAGAAAAAGTGTTCTCTCAAGTTAAAAAAAATAATTACACATTTCTTTATTTTTAAAGAAGATTCCAAATACCAATTTTCACGTCTGTAACTTCTTCAGTTTTGAGACATAAGTATCTTCAAAAAATAATTCAACGCTTTTTTTTACTTCTTTTCACCCCTGTTAAATGCATTTTCCGAAAACAAAAAGGCACACGTTCCTGTATTTTTAAAGGACTTTCCAAATATCAAGTTTCTTGTCTGAAACATGTTAAGTTTTTGACATTATGGCTACTGTATATATTCCGGTACTCATTTTAAAAATTCACCCACTTTTTCAATTCTTTTCATCCCTTTAAGTGGATTTTCCAAAAACAAACAAATACTTCTTTCAGTATTTTTAAAGGAGATTCCAAATACCAGTTTTCATGTCTGTACATCCGTAAAACTTTCAGTTTTTGAGATATGTGTATCCTCATAAAAAGAATTCAACTTCTTCTTCACTTCTTTCCACCACTCTCCCCCTTAAGCAGACTTTCCGAAAAGAAAAATAGTACGTGTTCTTTTATTTTTAAAGAAAATTCAAAATACCACCTTTCACGTCTGTAACAGCTTCTGTTTTTAAGATATAAGTATCCTTATAAACATAATTCAACTCCTTCTTTACTTTTTTTAATGACCTCCAAAAATAAAAAAATATTTCTTTGTTTTTAAAGAAGGTTCCAAACACAAAATTTCATGTCTCTAACATCTTTACTATCTTTATAAAAGGAATTCAACTCCTTTTTCATCCCCCCACCCTATAAGATGATTTCCCACTCATGCCACCCCGCAAACAAAGTGTGTGTTTTTAAAGGAGATTCCAAATACCACTTTTCACGTCTGTAATCTTCAGTTTTTGAGATATAGATTTCTTCATAAAAACTTTAATTTTTTCACTTCCTTTCACACTCTTCCCGTAAGTGAATTTTCCAAAAACCAAAAATAGATATTTATTTATAAAGCAGCTTGCAAATACCAATTATCATGACTGTAACATCTTTAGTTTTTGATATGTAAGTACCCTCATGCAAAGAACTCAACAAATTTTTAAATTCATTCACCCCCCTTAAGTGGATTTTCCGTGAGATATAAGTTTCTCCATAAAAAGAACTCAATTTTTTCACTTCCTTTCACCCTCCCCTTCCCCTCTAAGTGAATTTTCCAAAAACAAAAAAATATGTGTTTATTTATAAAGAAGCTTTCAAATAACAATTATCATGACTTTAACATCTTCAGTTTTTGAGATATATGTATCCTCATAAAAAGAACTAAACTCCTTTTTAACCACCTCCCCCAAGTTGATTTCCCCCAAAAATGCATTCCTTTACTTTGAAAGGAGATTCAAAATACAAATGTTCTTGCCTGTAACATCTTTAGTTTTAGAGATATAAGTGTCCTCAAAAATAATTCATCTTGTTTTATACCCCCCTCGCCCGTTAAGTTGATTCCCCCCTCCAAACATCCTTATTTCTTTATTTTTAAAGGAGATTCCAAATGCAAATTTTCACATCTGTAACTTCAGCTTTGAGGTATAAGTTTCTCCATAAAAAGAATTCAGTTTTTCACTTGCCTTCACCCTCCCCCCCAAGTGAATTTTTCAAAAACACAAAATACGTGCCTCTTTATTATTATAAAGAAGCTTCCATATACCAATTATTATGACTGTAACATCTTCAGTTTTGAGATATATGTATCCTCATAAAAATAATTCAACCCCATTTTCATCCCCACCAGCAAGTTGATTTTACCCCCAAAAATACATGTATCTTATTTTTAAAGGAGATTCCTAATACCAATTTTCATGTTTGTAACAACTGTAGTTTTTTAGATATAAGTATTCTCATACAAATAATTCAACTAATTTTTCAATTCCCTCCCCCGTTAAGTGGATTTTCCGAAATCTAAAGAATACGTGTTTCTTAATTTTTATAAATACCAATTCTCATGTCTGAAACGTCTCTAGTTTTTGACTCAGATCATGTAAGGATTTAAAAGTCGAACAGATTTATTAATTAAACTTCTACACCTAATCATATTCCTTAATCCAGTGATGTAGATAAAAAGAACTAATATACCTCCTAGGAAAATCAAGAATAGGATGTAGGGAAATCAAAAGGAGGACAAAGAAAACATACAAGGAATTCAACTAATTTTTCAATTCTTTCACCCCCCTCTCCCTTCCCGGTGGATTTTCCAAAATCTAAAGAATACATGCTTTTTACTTTCACAGGAGTGCCAAATACCAATTTTCAAGTCTGTAATTTGTTACGAGTCTGAGATAATTTGAAGATATAGTGTTTTCTTTAATTCACCCTGTTTGTCACTCCTGTTTATCCCTCTTCGTTGGATTTTCCAAAAACACAAAAATACATGCTTCTTTCTTTTAAAAGGAGATTCCAAATACCAATTTTCATGTCTGTAACATGTTCAATTTTTGAGATATAAGTATCCTCCTACAAGGTGTTCAACCAGTTTTTCCCCTTTTTTCATCCCCCTTAATGGGATTTTCCCAAAACAAAACAAAAATATGACCGGGTGAGTTGGCTGTGTGCATAGAGGCGCGCGGCTGTGAGCTTGCATCCGGGAGATAGTAGGTTCGAATCCCACTATCGGCAGCCCTGAAAATGGTTTTCCGTGGTTTCGCATTTTCACACCAGGCAAATGCTGGGGCTGTACCTTAATTAAGGCCACGGGCGCTTCCTTCCAACTCCTAGACCTTTCCTATCCCATTGTCGCCATAAGACCTATCTGTGTCGGTGCGACGTAAAGCCCCTAGCAAAAAAAAAAGTATGTGTTTCTTATTTTTAAAGGAGATTCCAATACTAATTTTTATGTCTGTAAACTTTCAAGTTTTTGAGATATAGATATCCTCATTTGAAAAATTCACCCCCCTTTTCACTCCCTTAGCGATGGAATATCCAAAAATCCTCCCTTAGCGAGCACCTACATTGTAATATAAATGTATCCTCAAAATTTAATTTCTTTATGTCCAGTAGTTTTGGCTCGGTGATGATGAATCAGTCAGGACATATTATTATATATATATATTGTACCAGGAACCGCCAGCGGTCTGGAACATAATTTATTTCAGTGTGAGGTACTGCGAAGTAAACAAAGTCACAGCTGGAACTTTCGAGAGAGAGCAAGTAACTACGTTTCGGGTTTCACACAAGGAAGTGACATTACTATGACACGCTGATCACGTGTACAGCGCGTGATGGCATGGAAAGGAATGGTATAAAAGGACAAGGATGCGCCAAGTAAGTCAGTTCATAACTCGCAGCTGAAGGAACAACACGATGTTGTACGCGAGTAACTACACCGAGGTTCGAACATAGCCGCCACGAGTGAGGTTCGCCGGTAAGAACTCTGCCGTCGTTGTCGTCAAAAGACTTATATTCAAAGTGCTACTTTTGGACTTACAAATTTTTCGAAAATTAAAATACGAACTTAGTTTTCACGAACTACTAGGACTATTTCGAGAATGTGTGACAGTAACTTAAACTGTGGTATAATGTATTTAAACTTCAACTCAGTCAAAAGCGAGTGTGTAGAACTTGTACTCACACCAGATTTATCTTTAACTTGGAACATTTGTAATTTAAAAGCAATTTTCCAGTGAAATACATAAATACTTAGTCTTTTAAAGCAAGTAACGCAATGAAAGTGTTTAAAAATTGGTATTTAATACAAGTGTGATTAACTCTAAACAGCATTAAAGCATTTGTCTTGGGTGAACAAGACAGTGCTGCATTAGACGACTTCTTCAAAACACTGTAACTATTTGAACATACAAACATGCATGTGTTTAGAACACTTCTACTGTTGTAAATATACCTTTTCTTCGTGTGTCATACCAATGATTATATTAGAACTGTGTTTTCCTCTGAACAGTTATTCCGATAAATGTGCTTTCGTAATTTTGCTGCTAGTATTAAGAACAGTGAACAAGTGCACATAACAAAATACCGTGCATACATTTATGAAGTGCAAATACGACTTATTTTGAATGGGACACCACCAAGCAATCACAGTCAGTTGAACTTTCTCGTGTTCGCTACACTACACAGTGATATGGATGTTGATTCCCATAGGGAATCTGAAATATTTGTCCTGAATGAGCAAATTTATAATACCAATATAAATGGTCCGTTATTGGACATTATAAATTTTCCAGCTAGCTCATTCTTGGTTGCCAGCGTTTCGCCCTCATGTGCTAGGGTGGGCTCATCAGTTGGTACCTAGCACACTTACCAATACGCTGGCTGGTGCATACCGTGGAGGCCACTACGTAGGCTAACTGGAGCCACCGGCAGTGCCAATGCACTAAGAGACTTTGTCTCATCACTAAAAATTGATGCCTGCTTGGCCATCAGATGATATGGATGTTGATTCCCATAGGGAATCTGAAATATTTGTCCTGAATGAGCAAATTTATAATACCAATATAAATGGTCCGTTATTGGACATTATATTGGTATTATAAATTTGCTCATTCAGGATAAATATTTCAGATTCCCTATGGGAATCAACATCCATATCATCTGATGGCCAAGCAGGCATCAATTTTTAGTGATGAGACAAAGTCTCTTAGTGCATTGGCACTGCCGGTGGCTCCAGTTAGCCTACGTAGTGGCCTCCACGGTATGCACTAGCCAGCGTATTGGTAAGTGTGCTAGGTACCAACTGATGAGCCCACCCTAGCACATGAGGGCGAAACGCTGGCAACCAAGAATGAGCTAGCTGGAAAATTTATAATGTCCAATAACGGACCATTTATATTGGTATTATAAATTTGCTCATTCAGGACAAATATTTCAGATTCCCTATGGGAATCAACATCCATATCATCTGATGGCCAAGCAGGCATCAATTTTTAGTGATGAGACAAAGTCTCTTAGTGCATTGGCACTGCCGGTGGCTCCAGTTAGCCTACGTAGTGGCCTCCACGGTATGCACTAGCCAGCGTATTGGTAAGTGTGCTAGGTACCAACTGATGAGCCCACCCTAGCACATGAGGGCGAAACGCTGGCAACCAAGAATGAGCTAGCTGGAAAATTTATAATGTCCAATAACGGACCATTTATATTGGTACACTACACAGTGACGCGCGAAATCCCGACGAGTGCCTATTTCTCGTAATTATCATATCTGCCTGCCGCTACACAAGCTGAATCTCGAGTCGACGTGGGACGTGTCAACAAGGGAATGGAACTGCGGTATCAACATGGGATATGAAGCGTGGTGCTATGGTGATGACTTCACGACACCGGCTGCCCATGGTGACAACTTGCTGTTCGCTGACCAGCAGCTGTCTACATTCCAGTCCTGAGTTCCAGTAAAAACAGGTGATATGTAGTGTATTTTAAACCACTTTTAAAAAAAAAGTGCTTAAAATTCCACAAAACTAACTTTCTTCTTGCCAAGTGGAATAGTAAAATCAGTGACTTCGTTTAGCAGCTTTACGAACAATTTTTACAATGCTCATTGGAAACTGGACTTTTACTAAATTCTACTTTGTGTTATTTTCAAAGTGTAAAATTTTTCATATGTATAAAAACTTTTAGGGAGAATTTCACAAACTTTGAAAGTGAAAGAGTATTTATTTTAAATTGATTATTTAAAAAGACTGTAGGAAACAAGTGAAATTTATTTTTTAAAAGGACTGTAGGGAAACAATTCAGTATTTGGAATTTTGAATTTGATCTTTTGGTGAAAGACATTCATTTCAGTTAGTTTATGGTGACTTACGTAAAAACAAATTATTTTCAAAACCTCAAGATAAAGGCAATCTTTTGTGGATATCATGTTTTTAAATCAGGCAAACATTGCATTACGAAAATTTTGTAAAATAACCTGCTTTAATGTTTAAATAATTTGCCAATGAAACAAATATTTTGTGAAAAGGAGCAGAAATAATACAGTAGGAAACATTGCCCATAAATACATGATAGTGAATAAATTGAGCTTTAAGCCCAACTATTATTTTGCTCTGCGTACGCCTCTCTGTACCTGCTCCATAAGAGCCGTCCACCCCTATGTAAAGATTCTCATGCCCAGATCCCTAATAATTTCCCGGTACAATATATTAACATATTCCATCACATCATGTGTGCGTGAGGAGTATCAGAGAGGACATTGGATGAATCAGGGATGAATGTAGTAGAAACTAATAAAATAAAATAAAATGCAATGAAAGATACCAGAATAGAGCTGAAGAATGGAAAGAAAGTATGTGAAAAAACAGAGGATGATAATAATGTGTGACGGGGGCATAACCGATGTATACACGTTATCAAAGTATGACACTTAACACATAGCTTGGAATGAACCAACTGGTGATGACAAATTGGTACATTAAAAACCAACACAACTAAAGAAGGAAAACACATTAATAAAGATGAGTCCTTGATGAGAAATCTTCATGATGGGCATCATGTCCAGCTGCTACAAATATAATACGTAATATAATGTTTGCTACATTAGTAGAACCATGAGATACGTTGTGGAATCAATCTTGTCCTTGATTAACTTGTAATGAATAGTATACTTAAGAAATTGACAGAGGGGATTTCTACGAATAAAACCAATGAATGCAGTGGCCCTGTAGTATTTGAATTGTCAATATGGATTGTGTGTTTAAATCCAGAAAAGATATCTGTATTTTAAAAGAAGAAAACGGGAAAGGAGAAAAAGATATTGTATGTTATATGAGACTTACCCTCTCCAGCAGACTTCAAAAGTATCTTCTACAGATGGCAGAGCTTACCACAGTGATTGTTACATTCAAACCTCGGGTAGGCAGTATGGTAGTATGACTGAATTTCAATATCTTTCACACTACTGCACAATTCCATAGTATTTCTAATTGATCATTTAGCCTGTAAACAATAATTCTTCTTTAAAAAACATTGGATAAATTGAGAAATTTTACCTCATTCCTTGTAACAACTGTTAATATGGACCAAAATGAAGTTTATAACATATGGAACACCATTGCGACTGAATTAAAAGACACAGGTAAGTAACAAAACGTATTCAAAATGTTGTTGTAACATGGCTTGTACAGTACTGTGTTGCACATTAATTACATTATACGGATGCACCCAATACTTTCTTCTCTTCCTTCTTCTGTTTTGTAACTACCAATACATTGCAGCAATGCCATATTCACTTGTTAAGCTCATTATAGAAACTAAGGAACGTGTGTCTTTTAATAGAGATTGTATCAGCTTGATATGCAACAAAGTTACCTTCAGATACAGAGATATAAATCGTATCATCTCGTACTGGTGTGCAGAGAGCCTTACCTCTACATTATACATTAAGTCCTGTAGACCATTACAAGTGTACTTTCAAATGACAGTAGCGAAAAACTATTTCATTAATAACATTACCGTGTGGTAGCACTCATGATGAACTGTTTCGTCAGTAGCAGCTGAAGGTTAATAACGGGACCTATACTTGTAGAAATACAGCCCTTTCATAAATTATTCTATAAAACCTCAGTAAGACCAATCCTATGCTATAGAAGTGAGGTTTGGACAACAAGGAAAAACTGATGCTAATAAAATTACTGGTAATGAGATGAAATACATAAGAACATTTTTTACACTTGGCTGTATGTCACACCAACACAGATAGGTCTTATGGTGGCACTGGGATGTTCTTGTGTGGTTTCAATTTCAAACCACTTGCATTTTGACATAGCTCTTGCTGTAGGATAATAATTACCTCACCTTACTTGTTTGCGCTCAGTCCATTCCATTATATTAACTGGATTATTTGCAAATGTATTGTTAATACTAGTTTTGTTTCATTCACAGGATCCCCTCGACTTGTTCCGTGAGAACATGGGCTGGAAGGCAGATATCCACAGCACTCCTCCAAGTCCTAGGCCAGATACATATTACCCTCTACTTGACAAGGCAGCAATGACAAAACTCATTGGTCCTGAGCCATGGGATTCGCTCACAAAACTTACACTGATGTGTGCAGGAATCCAGCGCTTTGGTTAGTTCTGATTTATAAATAGTAACACAAATGACTATCTGTCCTAACTGAATACATTTTTATGGAACTCTCAAATTAGCATTTGTTTTTACCAGGTGTATGCATAAGTCTTTTGCGGTTTCACGCGTCAGTGAACAGTACGCTGCATATGAGTTTAACACATATGTCAATTTGTTCGTCTGACATTTATCTACCAACACACACAAGTTGAGTCTGCCAAACACTAGTGTCTGTGTTGTTATCGTTCAGTGATCATGTTGACGTTTGTACCTGAAAAAGAACATTTCCGGCACGCATTGCTTTTCTTATTTAATCAAAAGAAAAAGGCTGTGGAAAGTCATCATTTGCTGGTAGAAACATATGGTGAACACTCTCCATTGATTAGAACATGTCTCACATGTTCTAATCGGCAAGAAGACCATCCTTTGAGTGTGGTGGGACCAGAGCGGTAGTCTGTATTATGAACTCTTGAAGCCCGGTGAAACCGTTAATGCACCAACGCTATCGCCAAAAAATTATTAATTTAAATCGTGCATTGATCAAAAGATGACCATAATGGGCCAGAAAACATAGCAAAGTGATTTTGATACATGACAATGTGCCGTCTCACACAGAAAAACCAATGAAAGACACCTTGAAATCGCTTGGATGGGACATCCTTCCCACCCACCGTACTCCCCGACCTGGCACCATCTGACTATCCGCATCAACGGGGCACACCCTCACAGACCAGCACTTCAGCACTTTCGAGGAAGTTGGAAAATGGCTTGACGAATGGTTTGCCGCAAAAGACAAGCAGTTTTTCTGGCATGGTATTCATAACTTACCTGAAAGATGGGCGAAGTGTGTAGAAGCCGATGGCCAATATTTTGAATAAACGAAAAATGAATTTTCCTTGAAAATGATGTGTTTTCTTTGCCACAAAAACCAGCTAAAACTTATGCATATGCCTGGTGCATATAATTTACTCTGTAAATTTACCTTTGACTACAGTATTTTATATATTTTTCAACTGTGAAACTTAATCACTGTAACACTATCATCATCATCATTTCTTCGCTCCAGCAAACCGGGTGTGACTGTGTACAAGCCTCCTCCAGTTTGTCCTGTCCATCCACAGATGTTGTTCAGATTTGCGACACCAGTTTTCATCTCTAATTTCAAGGCCCTTGAAATTCTGCTTCTCCCAGGCATACCTCTTGGTCTCTTCCCAGGAACACTGCGGTCAAAGTACGCTCGAGGAGTCCTGTGGGGATCCGTCCTTTTCATATGACCTTGCAATTGCAATTGTTCAGCTCTAGGTTCTCCAGCAAGCTGCTGTCAGATATCCACATTCCTTATTTTATCCATGTTTGTTTCTTGTAGACAAGAACAGAGGAAGTTCTTTTCTGTTGCCTGGACATGATTCTTTGTTGATCCAGTAAGTGTTGACTATACGTCAGTATAGGTACCACGTATATTTTGTGCAAGCTGATGTTGGAAACTAATGGAAGTGTTTCATCTCAAAGTAAAACTAGTTGTTGAAAATATTGTGTAGTTCTGTACAGAAATTCCTGATAATTGTAGCCAACCAACCTTGTGCATAAGCGTAGGTAGCTGTAGTACTATGTTAACCCTCCCTTTCTAATGTGAAAGTCAAACTGCAATAAATGCCGTTTTAACAGTTTATCCTGCAAACATTCCAAGAGTGCAGAGTGATTTAACTAGCGAACATACTCAGTAGTTTTAACTTGTGGAAAGAATAAGCGCAAAATATAAAATTAATTGAATATCAATAAAGAGAAGGAAGTTCTAAACCTGATAGCTAAGGGTGCAAGCCAAAGAAGCATAGCTACACAGTTCAATATTGTGAAAAGCTCTGTTGTCAAGTCAAGGAAGAAGAGGCAAGAAGTCCTAAAAGACTGAGAAGACAATTGCAGCCATGATGGAGAAAGAAAAATGAGGAAAACTTAAAATTAAGCAATAAATAAGGTAACATACAAATTATTGATAAAATGTTATGCTCTATATATTACATAACAGGAAGGCCAAGGAGGTTCCTCATTGACAAAGTTGGAAGCCCTCTGCTTGCAGCATAACATCAGATTTGGTGCCTTAGTCGTGAAGCAGCAGTAGTCAGCCTAGCAGTGGCAGAAAACTGGAAGGTGTAGCTGACTGATTTATGCAAGCACTATGCATAAGACAGGACTTTTTATTGAGCAGGTGCCTCATGAAAACTTGTTACTGAAAATTGGAGGGAGCAAATTAGCTGAAGCTGTCCTGTAGCATGACTGGGTTGTCACAGGCAGCAACCCCCTGTGGGTGGGGATAGTAGAACACACCTATGGTATCCGCTGCCTGTCATCAGAGGTGAGTAAAAGGGGACCCACAAGCTCTTAACTTGGCAGTGTGGGTTTGCAACCACAGGGCCCTTAGCTGAGTCTTGACATTGCTTCCATTTAGTGCCAGGCTCCTCACTTTCATCTATCCGACCTCCCTTGGTCAACTCTTGTTGTTTTCTGACCCCGATGGCATTAGAGCATTTGAGGCCCAGGGAGTTTTGTATTTTTACAACCTTCGTGGCCCTTGTCTTTCTTTGGCAGATACCTTCACTTTTTGAAGTGTTGGATCCCTTCAACTTTTCCCTCTCTGATTAGAGTTATAGAGAGGATGGTTGTCCAGTTGTAAGCTCACTAGACAAAAAATTAGTCACCCTAGTACACACGCACAGATGGATTGTTAAGCCTGTACAGATGGCGCAGCAAACGAGTCCTGTGCTCAACCGCATGCGCACTGCCTGTATGTGAGCATAAGGCAATAGCAATCAGTGAGACAAAGAGGACATGGGTAGCTGTGAGGATGTGACAGCGTGGCCATATGATGCTGGAGTTGTTGGTGTTTTGCAGCGAATTGTTCGTCCGACTCGTTGGCTGAATGGTCAGCATACTGGCCTTCAGTTCAGAGGGTCCCGGGTTCAATTTCCGGCCGGGTCGGGGATTTTAACCTTAATTGGTTAATTCCAATGGCCCGGGGGCTGGGTGTTTGTGCTGTCCCCAACATCCCTGCAACTCACACACCACACATAACACTATCCTCCACCACAACAACACACAGTTACCTATACACGGCAGATGCCGCCCACCCTCATCGTAGGGTCTGCCTTACAAGGGTTGCACTCGGCTAGAAATAGCCACACGAAATTATTATTAGCAAATTGTTTGACGTGTCTACAAGCAGTGGTGTACTACACATGGCCATAAAACACGATGTCAGAATTGTGTTTAAATTTTAGAATTTCCCAGTAACTATAGGCCTATCTGTATTCTTTCCATAATCTCCAAAATATTAGAAACTATTGTTAAAAAGAGACTTCTCACTTTTTTAAACAAAAATAATTTCTTTTACAATGCACAATATGGCTTTCGTGAGAACTCTAACACTGAAATAGCAACCGTAGATCTCATAAATATGCTGCAAGAGTCAATAGATTTTAATAGTTTTGCTGGTGGGTTGTTTATAGATCTAAAGAAGGCCTTTGATACAGTGGACCATGAAAGACTGTTAGCTAAATTAGAGAGAGCAGGAGTTCGTGGTGTTGCATTGAAGTGGTTTGATAATTATCTCTCCGATAGAAAACAGTATGTAGTGCTGAATAACTGTAGGAGCTCAGCAATTAGGGTAACCCATGGCGTTCCACAGGGGTCAGTATTAGGGCCGATTCTCTTCCTAGTCTACATCAATGATATTGCAACTTGCCGCTTGAAAGGACGTATCACACTGTATGCCGACGACACAAACTTGTTCTATACTGGTTGCAATATAGACTCCATTGTTAAGGATATGCAGGAAGACCTCATTACTCTGTGCTTTTGGTTTCAAGCAAATAAATTAACTATTAATGTGCAAAAGACTAATTATATGATAATGAAAAAACAAGGTCAGAATGAAATCCCATACAGTAAAATATATATGCAGATTACTGAAATAAAACTAGTTAGAACTGTCAAATATCTTGGGTTGGTGATTGATAGGAACTTGAACTGGACAGACCATGTTGAATATATTACTAAAAAGATCACACCTGTTGCAGGAATTTTAAAGAAACTTAGTTATCTTATCCCACAACATATTCTAAAACAGATCTACTACTCTTTAATTCATAGTCACCTACAATATTTGAATGTAATCTGGATGCGCTGTAAGAAGTCTGACTTGAATGAGCTAATGGTAGTACAAAATAGAGCTGTTAGAAATATACTTAATCTTCCCTACTTAACACCAATAAAATATCTATACCTAAGTGCTAAAATACCACCCCTAAGCATGAGTGCAGAATTCAATACAGCTGTACTCATGTATAAAATAAAACATAAATTTATACAACACAACACTACATATACTCTGAATTCTGACAACCATCCATATAGTACTAGGCATGCAAATGACTTTGCCTTATACAATGTTTGCTCTTATAAATATGGTATAAACAGCTTGAAGTTCTCTGCGATCCAGTTATTTAATAACATCCCTGTGGAGATAAAAACAGCACCAACTTTGGCAAAATTCAAACAAAGAGTCAAGCATTATTTTTGGGAAAGGTACAGTGCTGTTTAAATCAAAATATCAGTTGTCATTTAAGGCATTCTCCCAAACAATCTTGCAAATTGTCCGGAACTATTCTTCTCCCCTACAACTTTTATGTTATGTAAATGTAAATACTCTGTAATCTGTTCTTGTACCTCTGCAACTCTGTGTTATGTATTTGTACTGTAAATACTCTGTAATCAATTCCTATACGTCTGCAACTTTTATGTTATGTAATTGTAAATAATCTGAAATCTATTCTTGTACTTCAGCAACTCTTATGTTATGTAAATGAAAATACTCCATAATCCATTCTTGTACCTTTGCAACTTTCATGTTATATAAATGTAAATACAGTCAGAAATAATTCTCTGTAATCCTCATATTGATGATGTACATATTTTATATATTGTATGTGTTTATATGTTCAACCGTTTACTAATATCTTATATACACAAACTATATTTTGATGTGTAAGTGCCCGCCAGTATGTAATGTCCTGTAAAATCCTATGTATGAGCCTGCAGGCTCGTTGGAATTAATTGAAATAAATAAATGAATGAATATCCATATTGAACTGAGAACGTAAGAGAGGTAACTTAAAGGATCCACCTTTCCAATACAAAAAGAATGTAATAATGGTTAAGTTACAACATTTTACTTGGGACTAGTTTCAATGCTGTTGTGTGTCATCTTCAGCCAAAATATGAGATCAGGCATGGGTACATATATACATACATACATATACAATACACAAAATATTATAACATTATGCTTAAATATGATTAAAATGGATAATAATGAAATAGTAAATTTATTTTCAATCACAAGTTCAGATCTTAACAGTCATAGTTTGTAACAACACATATAACAGTTTAAACCTTCATTTGCTTTAAGTCCAAGTTGAACTTGGTAGTTTCAAAAACTCAAGCCACAGAGAAATGACCAAGCAAAGCTCACGGAAGGAAGAAGTGAAGGGAACTGCCTACCTGCCTTACATTCATAACACCACAGATCGAATTGCCAAAGTCCTCCGCAAACACAATATAAAAACAGTGTTTGGCACCGTCACTAAAATTGCTCACTCTGGGTGAAACCAAGGACAAATTGTCCCCACTTTTACATCCTGGGATATATGATATTCCCTGTACTTGCAATAAAGTATACATTGGCCAAACATGCCAGTCCATTGGTACTCGTATCAAGGAATATGAACGTAATATTCATCTCAACCAGCCAGACAAATCAGCAATAGCAGAGCATGCTCTACCATCGGGTCATGATGTCATGTTCCAAAATGCTCGAGCTCTTACCCACACTAGACACTACAGGTCCAGGATTATACGGGAAGCTGCGAAAATAAGTAGAAATCCTAACAATTTCAACAGGGACAGTGGCTATCAATTAAGTAATACCTGGTTGCCAGCCATTAATGATTTACGTATGTAGTTCCCTTCCCTGTCCCTTCACTATTTTTATTTTGTTTTGGTGTTTTCCAAATTCGCACGTTCCTCATCGCCAGATATTTCATTCCAGACTTGTGTCAATGTCATACCTTCATATGTGCATACGCCTGTTATGTTATGTGACCCTCTAAGACTGATTCTGATGGTTCCGTCAGCTTCCGTTTCTAACGCTAGCACTGTACTGCGTCTGAGGAGCCATCTGGTGATGAATGAACGTACCATTTCCACTTCTATTGGGTAACATCTAAATTTAAACCTCATTGTTTCAGAAGCCTTTCTCGTGGACAGTCAAGATTTTCTTCTGATGATGCAGAGCACAGTTCTCTGTGAAACGTAAAGAATTTCACCTTATTTTCTTGACACAGCATAAGCCCAAAAGGCTGTATAATGTCTATTATAATCCCTAATTCATTTTCCTGTAATTAATATTTGCTCCAAGTGGAAATCTAATAAGGAATCATGGATGATTTTAAATTTTTTGAGGAGTGGGTTAGCGAATGAAATAAACACATCACGATGCAGGAAATAAGGAACAGATTAACCCTGAATTTTCCTTTTCAAATTTAACAAGTGACATTCAATCTCTTGAGCAAGGATTGATTCAGTTGCTGAAATGGGCACCAGCTTGAACCAGTTTTCGAAATATGTGAACATGCTTCATGCCATTGGGTAGCTCAAAATTGCACGAGAACAGGTAATGATGAAAACATGTGTCAGCATGCAAGTAGCGACAATAGTGACACTGAGAATGGATGTCTAATGAGATAGAGAGAAATCCAAGACAGAACAAGTAAGGGACAAGAGGAAGATCGGAGACCTCAAGCAAGTTGACCGGGACAAGAAACTGAGATTTAAAAGAGTAGATGGAGAGGAGAAGTGCTGGGAGAACTTTACTCAAAAACTGGAGGAAGGCACCAGAGACAATATGAAACTGTTATTCAGAGTGATCAAAAACAAAAGGAATTCAGTTGAAACCATTAAAGCAATTGAGGATCCTAATGGAAAGTTCACCAGGTAAGAAGAGGACATCAGAGAGGTTCTGAGGAATCATTTTGATCACCTATTGAACAGGACAGAAGCAGATCAAAGAACAAAAGAACCAAGTGTTGAAACCTATACAGAGGAACCTCTCATTGCATGGGCAGAAACAGAAGCAATTGCTTTTAATTTTCTTTTTGTGTTCGATTTTGGCCACTATGGATCATGAAGTAACAAATACGGTACCCTGGATCACCTTTTGCTTCCCCTGGCTTTGATCTTCTGCCAATAGAGCTTCATTCGTTGGCTTATGTGCTTCCTTCTTTCTTATGAAAAAATCACTTTTAAAGATTTCTTTTCACCTTCTTCTCAGAAGCTTCTGAAGTCTGAAACTAATTGTGGAATGTGGTTCCTATTTTGGATGTCTTCATGACTAATGCCTACTTTCTCCACATCAGCATGTATCTCCCTAAGCCAGCTGGGAACAATCTTTTTCCCTTTGAAATGTGTAACGAGTTTTCAAGTCAGTCTTTCTTGATTCATATGTAGGAGATGTCTATAAAATTGTATTCATCTCTTCTTCAACAAGTCTATAATTCCCTCAGTCTCTTTGTATAACTCTTCATTGTCCACCAACATATATAGGTTGCAGAATCTTCCTTATCTTCCTTTCTTTCTTCTCCAGTTGTTCCAGCAATCCTCTGCTTGTTAAATCCAAGGTCTCAGCAACATATAGTCCTTCTGGCTTGATCACGGTGTTATAATAATAAGAAGAAATAGCGCACAAATGTGCATTACATTTTAGAGTAATCCAATAAGGAAGCTGTTCTTTTGCTGCATACACTAAAATGGTATCGTTCACATCGTTTGTTACATAACACGCACACGCACTGCACAGATGGGTCATGAAAACCCGGTCGTACGCACAGTTTGTGATGGAAACCATGTATGGCCAGTCTATTCAGAGCACTCCTCAGTTCGTTGTTCGGCCCAGTCCAGCTTCGATTAATCATTGCGTCCGTCCCGTAGAATTCCAAGTCAATTTCCGCTCGTTTTCTTAGTCTAATATGAAGTAGTTCCTGTTCTTGTCGTGTGGAGGGTAATTGTAGTCTCATTCTTATGTCTTCCATAAGGAAGGTTTCTCTGGCTAGCTCATAAGCAAGTCTTGACTGTGACATTTTGGAAATACCCAAAATTCTTTTCAAGAATCTAGCCTTGACATTCTCAATAACTCTAAGGTCAGATAGAGTTAGATGTTCCCAAATTAGCTCCAAACCGTATGTCAGGGCAGGTAGAACCTTTGCATAGAACAGCGTCATGGCTGTATTTAGAGACAGTTTAGTGGGTTCCTTCAAATCATACATATTTCTTATGGCTGCCAATGACCTTTCTCTTATATGAATTCTGAAAGAAGTAGAAGAGGGCTGGAGCGTAATTCCCAAGTATTTGAATGAATTCACAACTTCCAGGGCTGTTTCACTGCTTGTTATCTTGTCATTTGCTGCTATTCTCCCTCCTTTCCGGAAAACCATTTGCACTGTTTTATTTCTGTTGATTATGAGACTATTCATGTCGGCATACTTATCGAGTTTATCCATTACAGCTTGTAGGTCATCTCTGTTGTTCGATCCTATTGCTATGTCATCTGCATACTGGTACATCACAACCGATGTTTTGTGGATGATATTTGAGATATCTGCTAAGGCTATGTTAAATAGTATCGGACTAAGGGGGTCCCCTTGAAGTACCCCGTTGCTTTGTATAATGGCTGCTGAGGACGCTTTGCCATCTTGTATCGTGACCCTGTTGTAAGCAAGGATGTTGTTTATGGCTATGGTTAGTGGGTTGTCTGCTCCAATCATATTCGCTAGTTTTCTAAGGAGTATTTCTCTGTTTAAGAGGTCAAAAGCCTTTTTAAAGTCTACAAAGATTACATAAAATTTCCCCTTTGACCACCTCATTGATTCACGTATATTGTCCAAGAGATTCTTGACTGCATGTAATGTCCCTCTTCCTTTCATGAAACCAAATTGGAGTTCGGGGATCATAGCTCCTGTTTCTGCAATTAGTCTGTTCTCTAGGATCTTGACATAGGTCTTATAAATGTTGTTTTCGAGGGCAATGCCTCTATACGAATCAGGGTCATCCCTGTCTCCTTTGCCTTTGAAGAGCATTTTGATATGCGACTGTCTCCAACCTTCGGGTATTTTCCCTGTCGTCAAACACGCGTTGAACAGAGTGGTCCATGTATGAAGCAGAATGTCACAGGTATCTTTCAGATTTTCATTGAAAACTCCATCTGGGCCAACTGCCTTCTTATTTTTCATGGACTGGATAGCAGTTTTGACTTCCTCCTGATCAATAGGTCTTGTTGTACAATGTAGATTTTCTCGAAGTGGGAGGGCTATGTCGAGATTTTGCTGATTAAGGATCTCCGAGAAATGTTTCTCCCATGTAGCTATTGGAAATTCTGGAGAAGGGCACGTAGCTCGTTGTTTGAGAGCAATGTAAGGATCTTTCATAGCATCTTGAGCTTGCAATTTAGCCTTTTCTTCTAGGTAGTGCGCCTTCTTTTGTTTGAGTAGTTCCTTATATGTTTTCCTTTTCACTGCATACTCAGCATATGTGGATTCCCCACCTGTTTTCCGTGCCTTGTGTAAAAGGTTCAGAGTATCTTGTCTGGCCGTGTAGCACTCCTTGTCGAACCATGGTTTGGCGATCCTCGGAGTCTTCCTGATTTGTGCTTTCTTTATGAGGTTCAGAACACTATCCAGTGCAGCGTCAATCATTCCTTCATTTATCATCTGTGGTACTCTTTTCAAGTCTTCTTTTCCACCCTCTATGACAGGCATACACACTTTCCTTGTAATGCATAGATTAGGACTCTTCTTGGTTACTGGATTTTGATTTCCTAGCTCAACTTTAATGGCGACAGGTATATGCTTCCTAAGAACTGCTGTCGGATGTGAGGCCATGACCTCTCGATCAAGAATTGTTAGGCAACGTCCTTTGACAAAAAAAAGATCAACAGTACTTTTACCATTTGGAGCCATATAGGTTACTTCTTCTGCTTTATTTATCAGTTTATAGCCTTCATATTGTAAGTAATCAAGAATAATGTTAGTTTTATGATCAGGTTTGTCTAAACGACAGTTAATGTCGCCCCCCAGAATCACATTTCTGTTATCTTTTACCGCTGTTATTGCCTTAACTATATGTTCCATTGCATCGTCTGCTGTTCTAGCTGGGCTAATGTAGATACCAATTATGGTTATTTTGTCCGTCTCAATTATTAGCATATTTTCGTCTTTATGAACTTCCCTTGGTGAGCCGATGCCTTCTCCATACAGTATACTAACTCCTCCTTCGGGCCTTCCTCGCTCCTTTGGTGTGGCAAGAGCGTGTCTGCTGTAAAGCTGTGGAAAACTTATGTCTTCCAGTAGAAAAGTCTCAGTAAGTATGGCTATATCAAACTGTTGCCAGAAATTATCAGGAAGGGAAGAACAAAGAGATTTTAAACCTTCCACATTCCAAAGAACAATGTCCAAATTTAGTGCCTTAGTCTTGTCGTGTGATCTTATTTTACGCGTGCAACTGTACACCGGTTCTTCCTCTTGAGAAACGAAAAGGCCGCACTAAGATTCCCTGAGGCCAGAAGTTTTTGTCCTGTAATGAATCAAGGTATCTCAAATCCACTCCTATTTTGAATGCCTTGTTTGATCCTTTTGTTTGTAATGACTCGCATTCGATATCTCCAAGGATACCATTTGTTCGGAGGAAGTTTATTATAGATTCCGACTCTGTTTCTTTGTGGAGCCTCCCCATATACATCCACGCTTTCTTGGTAGCTGCCTGTAGCTGCTCAATATCTGGTTTTGTTCCGATTATTGTGTCCCCTTTTGCATGCCCATTTCTATTCCGCAATGTTGTTGGTCTTCTTCTTTGATGGGTAATCCAAGGTCCAGTATAGCCCTGATTGGCATCATCGTTTGTTTTTTCTGCCACATTAATATTTTCTGTCATATTTTCGGTGCAGTTGTCAAGGGAAATCTTGTTACATTCTTCCTGAGTATCTCGTGTATGATTATGAGAGTGGTCTTCGATTATCATGTTATCACCTGGTACCTGTAAACGTGGTTTCCCGTGCGTTATGGTGCTTGGTACTTGGGAAATGGGAGATTTGGCTTGTTGGTCCGTGCTGCTTTGTGAGAGTTGTGCTTCATCTTGACAACAGTATTGTAGTTGATCCCGAGTGTGTGCAGAATTTTCGTCTGTTTTTGAAGTTGCAGGGTTTCTGATTTCTTTCTGTTTTCTCTTGTTTGGCAGTGAGGGCCAACTCGCACTTTCGGTGTTTTTGAGATGGTCTGCTAGAGTTTCAGATTGTTTTACTTGTACCTCAAATATTTGTGCTAGTTTCGTTAGTAATGTCTTACTTAGGTCGTCAATAGAAGTTTTAACATCTGCTATTTCATCTTTAATTTCCGATTTGCTCGGAATCAAGTCCAGTCTCTGAGCCAGGCTCTCAATTTTGTCCCCTGCCACTTGCCTTTTGTTAATTATCTCATGCTTGCACTTTCCACACATCCATAATAATTTGCAGTTTTTGCGTTTCAACATTTCAAATTCACCTGAGGTCATTAATGTGCACTCCTTGTGATGCCATCTTTCGCAAATCCCGTCACACTGTATAGATATGTCTTCCTCTCTTACTCTTTTGTTGCAAGTTCCGCAAGTTACCACTTCAGCGCTGCACCCTGACGTGGCCATCACTTTCGTACTATCTAAGCTGTAACTTCCGTGGATTTTGTACTCCTTGCAAGTATGGCGCTTTCCTTTACTTCACGTATTCAGATGAATTACTTTTATTATTATTATCTACACTGCGGAGGATTCTTCTGTTTCACAGTCACTTCGGCAAGAGGTCCTAATCTTTGTTAACTAAAATTTGGTATGTTTCGTATATACACTGGATCAGTTTTGATATCTGGTAGGCCGTGATTTCAAATAGTAAACTTGAGTAAACCGTCACTATCGATATACTTGTTTAAATCAACAATCGCGCTCGCTCACGCAGTCTATAATGCGAGGATATTCGCACCAATTCGTACACATTTATCACGAGTAAATAATATAATGCCTAGAATTAGTTTATCCTCATATCTACAAAACTGAAACACTCGAATAAGGTGTAATTCTCTTGTGGTTTCCAAATGATCACTTTATCAGATGAAACACACACTCAGATCGATGGATAATCACAAGTCACATTAAATTTAAATTGATATATGCCCTATGTTTTCCAAAAAATTGAGTACGTCTCTATCACATACACCAGCCACAAATTTTTACACTGCTCTTGCACAATTATATCCCCACATTATATCTGGTGAGCACAAAGACCTTCAGTTTTTAGAAAATGTTATAGAAGTCCAATACCATTTCGGCAAAAGAAAGTTTCTTAATAGCACACGTATAATATAACGAAGTTAACTATTATACATTCCCAAAGAGGAAATGTAAGAGAGAAGGAACCTGTCGATCACGGTGTTATAGTGCCCTAGTTTTGTTCTCAGACTTAATGATTTCTTGTTGTACACATCTTTCATCAACTGGTGCACTAATTCTTGCTTTGATTGCCTCCTGTTCTAAGCCAGTAGACTGGATCATCTCACAAAGATATTTGAAGCTCTTGACTTTTTCTACCTTCCTTCCTGTTGTGTTTATGATTTTTGGAGCTGATTTGAGGTATGTCATAAATTTTGTTTTTTCGAAAGAGATCGGCAAGCCTGTCTTCATAGCAGTTTCACAAAGAATACTGGTTCTTCTACTTGTTGATTTGACATGATTCGCAAAGATAGCCAGATCATCTGAAAGGCAAGGCAATTGAAGTTCACCTGTTTATTCCATGCCCCAACCCTGAATTGTTCTTTCTCTCCCTCTAAGGCTCTTGGGTGTCCTTCCCATTCTCTAATGACCTTTTCTAACATACAATTCAAGAGCATTAGTGATAACCCATCCCCTTGTCTAACTCCCGTCTTAATTTCGAAACAATCTGAACTTCACCTTCGACACAGTGTTGCTGATAGTTTGTTTAATCAGTTTCCATGATTTGTCATCCACACCAAATTCTTCCAAGATCCTCATTAAGGTTTCCCTGTCAATAGAATCATAGGCCTTCTTGAAATCTACAAATAATCCTTGTTCTGGATCATTTTATTCCTGATTATGTTTCTGAAGTTTAGGATCTGTGTTCAACAAATTATTTATAGATCAAGACAGCAATTTATATTTACTGAAGTATACCAACAAATCATAAGAATTTTTTAAGTGTTGTGTTACATGCTCAAGACAGTGACGTATTTTACTGTATATTGAATATTAGATCAGAACTACTTTCAAATATTACGCTATCTATTTTCGTTATACGTATGGCCAATTAATTTTTTAAGATCTTGCAGCTGATGATGGCCTTATATCAATAGGCCAAAACTAGTACCATCATTAAAATAAATTGAAGTAATAATTTTATATTGTATTGATTAGGTGGATTGCTTCATTTGTCTACAATATTTACACTGTCATCAATACGGAACATGAAAATTATAAACTTTGAAATTAAAATGTGTCAAGATTAATTCTAGTGTGGTGTTTTCTTAGAGTATTCTATGAAATTTTTATTTCTCTTTCAAGGCTGAAGGAGGCCCGTGAAAATAGTACTTATATTGTGTTTTTACCTAACATTTACTGTATTGACCAAGGTGGATTAATTACATATTTGTCTTTGCTGTAAAGTCAATACAGAACAAATATGAGATTCTTAAATTGTGAGGATGCTGTACACATTAACAGGCTTCTGAGGTGGAGTCATGTGAGGCGAATGGAGGAGGATAGGTTACCCAAGATAATAATGGACTTGGCTATGGGTAGTAAGAGAAGTATTGGGAGACCAGGATGATGATGATGATGATTTAGAGTTTGTTTCTGATGATTTAAAGAAAGAGCTATAGAACTAAACAATGTCATAGGTGAAGTTACAAATAGAGGATTGTGGCAGCATTTAGTAAATTCACAGATGCTTTCAGACTGAACACTGAAAGGCATAATGACACAAATAAGTTAGTTGTTTCTTCTTCTTACACTCACCTGTCTTATCTTATTATGTGTTCATTTCATGTTCCTATCTTCCCATGACAGGATGATTCATCACTTGTTTGCTAACTTCCTTTACAGTAGCCTCCCTCTAGTTCGGTGATCTCAGGATCGGACCCTAGACTAGACTAACCATCATCATCATCATCGTCATCATCATTATCATCATCATGATGATTTCCCCTTATCCAGCTCCTGCCGGGTCGGGGTATTTGTGGCACTTCTCCTCTTCCTCTTCCACGATCTTGTCCCAGTCTAAATTTTGTCTTCTTATGCTGCTCTTTACTGAATCAATCCACTTTATTCTAGGTCTTCCTCTTGCTGTCTTGCCTCCAGTATCTGTCTTGGAAATCTATTCTCCTCCATCCTCTTTACATGTCCAGACAATCTTAGTTTATTCTTTTCAACTCTCTCATTTAGCTTTCCTATCTCAGCTTCCTTCCTCACATCTTCATTTCTCACTCTGTCTTACCTATCATACTTTTTAGAAATTTCATCTCACTGGCTTCAATTCTACTCTCTTGCCTGCTGTCAAAGTCCAAGTCTCAGCTGCACAAGTCAGTATTGGTACATAGTACATTTTATACAGTATCTTTACTTTTCCTTGGCACTTCTTTGCTCAAAACAAGTTTTTTTACACTTTGGTAGAATGCATTACTCTGCTGTACCCTCCTACTAATCTCCATGTCCACCCTAGCATTTTGCATTAATTCACTTCCTAAGTAATGCTGTCCAAAATTTTCAGACTCTGACTTCCAATTTTCACAGTGCCCTTTCCTTGCCTTTACCCTCTTGACATCACCATAGTCTTATTTACTTTTACTGATTTTCATGTCATACTTGTCAATTTTTCATTCAGTACATGTTTAACTTAAGTGAAGTACAAGGCAAGTAGTATTAATGTGTAAGAATCAGAAGGTGATGGTTAGAGTAGATGAATATGAAACAGAAGAAATGGGTGGACAGGAATGTCACTGTCACCGGCTCTGTTCAACATATATGCCGAAAAATAGTTACAGAAAGCCCTGAAAAAAGCAAGAAATGTTGTAGTGGGAGGAGAACCAATAAACACCATAAAATATGCAGATGATGTAGTGGTATTAGCGGAAGCAGAAAAAGATCTGCAAGTCATGTTGGAAAATATTGAGAGTGGGCAAAGAGTTTGGAATGAAGATAAACATTGGGAAGACTAAGATGATGAGAATAGGAAAGGAGGAGAATGCTGTTAATGTAACACTAGAGGTAAACAAATTGGAACACAAGTAAAATGATTCAGATATTTGGGAAGTTTGTTGACATGGAATGGAAGCTGTACAGAAGAAATAAGAAGCAGAATATCTGTGGGAAAAGAAGCTTTCAGAAAGGTGAGAGGTTTTTTGACATCTAAGGCAATCCCTATTGATTTAGAAAAGAGGTTCGCAAAGTGTTTTGTGTGGAGTGTGGTCTCATATGGAGCTGAAACATGGACATTAAGAAAGAAAGAAAGAAAGAAAGAAAGAAAGAAAGAAAGAAAGAAAGAAAGAAAGAAAGTATTTGGGAAGTTTTGAAATATGGTTGTGGAGAAGAATGGAAAAAGTGAATTTGACAGATAAAGTGATAAATGATTAAGTGCTAAGAAAAGTAGGAGAGAAGAGACACCTGATTGTTGGATGCACTTGTGAACGGTTGGCTGCTGAGAGAGCTCTTGCATTATTGTAGTGATAAAGTAGTTAAAACCTATTGAAATTGTTTAAATTTTATGTGTCTGTGTTCCATTTAGTGCTATTTACATATTGGTGTTTAGTGCTTGGTAGAAATTGGGAGTAGTGATATTTATTTGAATTTTATAACAAGTGATTCATTTGGTGTTCATTAGTTTACATTTTCTAGGTTAAGTAGGCTAGCTAGGTGTACCTTGTCGAATTTTTGCTTTAGGAAATACTTTAGGTATTAATATTAACTTTTAAAACAACATTTTTTAATATCTGTAAGTTCATTGTTATAATACTTACAAATGTAGATTATCATAAGGAGTTGGTAACTCATTGTAAATTCCGCCGCAACATTTCCGATATTTTGTATAGATATGCGTTCAAACTATCACAGAAGTAATAATTTATTAAATTAAATAACACAATTCACCTGTAAACTTCGATTTAAAAAGAATTTAAAGAGAATACACAGTAATTTCACTGGATAATTATGGTACTTAACAGTTTTTGGATTGTTGACGATTCTATTAGAATTGTTCACAATTGTTGCTACATGCACATGGTAGTTGTGTAAATAAATACAAAATCAGCTGATTACTGTATTCTGATAATTGGTATTCTTAGTTACCTGCATACTTTGTACTTTCCACCTTCGTTTATTCATCGTGTAAAAGTTAATAATCAAATTCCTATATCCCAATAATATTGCAGTTCAAGCCCCCGGCGTAGTTTTGACAGAAATTATTGTAGACAACCTCTTATTTTTCAGCATTTAAGGACACTTTTATTCTCCATCCTGTGTAGTAGGGAAAATAATAGTAATCCACCAGTGGTAAAAATTCATATATCCACATTTCAGCTGAGAATTGTAGTGTAGATACAGTATATTTAGATAGTACCATATCTTGCCTGCTATATTCGTGTGAATCTATTAGAACATAGTACTAATAATAACCTGTCTAAGCATTTAGCTTTGTTCGTAATCTTTGAGTACAGTACTTCTTGCAAATTTCAAACTTGCAATTTTCATTTCTGTTTGTGCTTAGTAGTGACATACGGTACCGGTATTGTAATTAGGATACATCTGAACGTAGTTTAAACTTATTGTAGTGTACTGTACAGTAGTATACGAGTAATATCTTATTAAAATTTAGCGTGCTTATTTTATTATTGTAAAATATTTCTGTAGTACCGGTATAGTAGAGGTATCCGTAGAAACTCTCTTACTAAAATTCTGTTGCTGAAATTAGGATAGGCTTAATTGCAGTTTAGAATTGTGTAATTCTTGTGTATTCCTTTCGGTATTCAGTAATTAACAGCAGTTTTTATCCTGTTAGGGAGTTGTAGGATAAAAATAGAGTTCGACTAAGTAGTATTGTAGTGTAGTCTTATATTAATTACCTTATTGTCGTGTGATCTTTGAATACTATCCCGGACAATATATCCCTCCATTCATTTTTTTTGCACATAAGTTATTTTATTTTTCCTTTTATTTATTTTTTCCCAGTAAAGAATGGCTAAGGAGTGCAAGTGTAGGGACTGTGGGTGTGGCGAGGCATTGAGGGGTATGAGGGAGGAGTTGGAGAGTTTGAGGGAGATAATTAGGAATCTCGCAGAAGACAGGAAGGAAGATAGTCCTCCCTCAAACAATGTACAGTCTACAGTAGATGTACAAGAGGGAGAGGATGGAAAGGGGGGAGTTGTAGAAGACAGGTGGACTAATGTTCTAAGGGGAAGGAGATTGAAGGCTAAGGGCTCTATTCAGGATCAGAATTCAGGACAGGTGTTTGTGTGAAATTGGTACGAGCCACTCCAGAGAGCAACAGAGGGAAGATGAAGAACAGGGAACTGTTGCTGAGATGTGTGGAAGTAGGAGGAAGGGAAAAGGTAGGAAAGGGAAATGTAGAGTAGAGGATAGGAAAAGACAGGTGGAACGGGGTCATGGGAAGAAGAAAAGGGAGGAGGAAGGAACTTCTGCAGCTATCAGGAAAGATAGGGCTGTCCAGGAGGGGACGGGATCAAATGAGGTGGGTAGAGTTGAGGCTCTGGGCATGGGGGATTTCATGGTTAGACATGCAGGGAAACTGTGTAGAGCAAAGGGAACGAGGGTAGAGTGTTATCCAGGAATTAGGTTGAGGCATATGTTGAGGAAAGTAGAAGAGTGGGAGGAGGGGAAGGAGAAGATGGTAGTATTTCACATTGGTACCAACAAAGTAAGGCAAGCTGATATAAGTACCAACATAGTTGGGGATGTGTGGGATCTGGTAAATGCAGCATGGGTGAAGTTAAGGAAATGGAGATTGTTATCAGTGGAATTTTGTGTAGGAGGGATACTGACTGGAGGCTGATTGGGGATTTAAATGAAACTATGGAGTGGGTATGTGGGAAACTGGGAGTGAAATTTCTAGATCCTAATGGGTGGGTAGGAGATAGGGATCTGTGCTCAGATGACCTTCACTTAAACCACAATGGTACATTTAAGTTAAGAAATTTGTTTGGAAGAGTAATAGGGAGGTACATTCAGGGAAGCAGGGTTGTCTAGGGAGTGGTGATAAGGGTACAGAGATCTGGAAGTCAAGTAGGGATGACATAAAAATATTAGTGTTGAACTGTAGAAGTATTGCAAAGAAAGGAATAGAATTAAATAATTTAACAGATATATATTTACCAGATATTGTAATATGAGTTGAATCATGGCTGAGAAATGATATAATGGATGCAGAAATTTTCTCACGGAACTGGAGAGTGTATCGTGGAGATAGGATAGGAATGGTGGGAGGTGGAGTATTCATTCTGGTGAAAGAAGAATTTGTAAGCTACGAAAAAGTTAAAGATGAGAAACATGAAATTCTAGGTGTAAGGCTCATTTCTAAAGATAATAGGTAACTTGATGTCTTTGGAGTGTACAGACCAGGAAAGGGGGTAGCGCTGACACGGATTCAGAATTATTTGATAAGATAATCAGCTATGTGGGAAACGACATAGAAAGGAATATGATTGTAGCGGGGAATGTGAATTTTCCAAATGTCAATTGGGAAGGAAATGCGAATGACAGGAAGCATGACCAGCAAATGGCAAATAAGCTAATATGGGAAGGACAGCTGATTCAGAAAGTGATGGAACCAACTAGAGGGAAAAATATCCTGGATGTGGTGCTGGTAAAACCAGATAAGTTCTATAGAGAAACTGAAGTAATAGATGGCATTAGTGATTATGAAGCTGTTTTTATCGTAGTTAAAAATAAAAGTGTAAGAAAGAAAGGTCTTAAAAGTAGGACTATTAGGCAGTACCATATGGCTGATAAAGCAGGCATGAGAGAGTTTTTAAAAAGTAACTCTGATCAGTGGAAAATGGTAAATAAAAATGTAAACAGACTCTGGGATGGGTTTAAAGCAATTGTTGAGGAATGTGAAAACAGGTTTGTACCTTTAAAGGTGGTAAGAAATGGTAAAGACCCACCTTATTATAATAGAGAAATAAAGAGACTAAGAAGGAGGTGCAGATTGGAAGAAATAGAGTTAAAAATGGCTGTGGAAGTAAGGAGAAATTGAAGGAACTTACTAGGAAATTGAATCTAGCAAAGAAGGCAGCTAAGGGTAACATGATGGCAAGGATAATTGGCAGTCATACAAATTTTAGTGTTAAATGGAAGTGCATGTATAGATATTTTAAGACTGAAACAGGTTCCAAGAAGGACATTTCAGAAATAATTAATGAACAGTGGGGGTGTGTATGTGAGGATCTTCAAAAGGCAGAAGCATTCAGTCAGCAGTATGTAAAGATTGTTGATTACAAGGATAATGATCAAATAGAGGAGGAGACTAATGCTAAAGAAGTATTAAAATTTGCATATGATAACAATGACATTTACAATAAGATACAAGAGCTGAAAAGCAGAAAAGCAGCTGGAATTGATAAGATTTCTGGGGATATACTAAAGACAATGGGTTGGAATATAGTACCATATCTGAAATACTTATTTTATTAGTTTCCTTGAAGGAGCTATACCAAATGAATGGAGAGTTGCTATAGATGCCCCTGTGTATAAAGGAAAGTGTGATAGACATAAAACTGAAAATTACAGGGCAGTAAGTTTGACATGCGTTGCATGAAAGCTTTGGGAAGGCATTCTTTTTGATTTTATTAGACATGTTTGTGAAATTAATAACTGGTTCGATAGAAGGCAGTTCGGTTTTAGGAAAGGTTATTCCACTGAAGCTCAACTTATAGGATTCCAGCAAGATATAGCAGATATCTTGGAGTCAGGAGGTCAAATGGTCTGTATTGCAATTGACCTGTCTAAAGCATTTGATAGGGTGGATAATGGGAGAATACTGGCTAAAATGATTGCAATTGGACTAGACAAAAGAGTGACTGAATGGGTTGCTATATTTCTAGAAAATAGATCTCAGAGAATTAGAGTAGGCGAAGCTTTATCTGAACCTGTAATAATTAAGAGGGGAATTCCTTAGGCAGTATTATTGGACCTTATGTTTTCTTATATATATATATAAATGATATGAGTAAAGAAGTGGAATCAGAGATAAGGCTTTTTGCAAATGATGTTATTTTGTACAGAGTAATAAATAAGTTACAAGATTGTGAGCAATTACAACGTGACCTTGATAATGTTGTGAGATGGACAGCAGGCAATGGTATGGTGATAAACGGGGTTAAAAGTCAGGTTGTGAGTTTCACAAATAGGAAAAGTCCTCTCAGTTTTAATTACTGTATTGATGGGGTGAGAGTTCCTTTTGGGGATCATTGTAAGTATGTAGGTTTTAATATAAGGAAAGATCTTCATTGGGGTAATCACATAAATGGGATTGTAAATAAAGGGTACAGATCTCTGCACATGGTTATGAGGGTGTTTAGGGGTTGTAGTAAGGATGTAAAGGAGAGGGCATATAAGTCTCTGGTAAGATTCCAACTAGAGTATCGTTCCAGTGTATGGGACCCTTACCAGGATTACCTGATTCAAGAACTGGAAAAAATCCAAAGAAAAGCAGCTCGATTTGTTCTGGGTGATTTCCGACAAAAGAGTAGCGGTACAAAAATGTTGCAAAGTTTGGGCTGGGAAGAATTGGGTGAAAGAAGACAAGCTGCTCGGCTAAGTGGTATGTTACAAGTAACTATTCTCATTTTGGTTCCGTATTGAAGATGACGTATATTAAAAATATTATTATAATATTTATGGATCCATCTGTTCAATATAATACAATCCACTATTTCATGTGGTTAAAGTTTATACATAATACTTAAAAGTCATAGATACATGTTTCACCCTTTTTTACGGGCATCATCAGCCTATCTCAATCATAAATTATTGGATATGGGATCTTTCTAATCTTAAAAACTATAGAGTAAAATGTTGAACAATGATCTCATAAAATGTTATACTATAACATCTAAAATGAGGATAATGCACAGAAAGTATGTTAAAAAAATATACTGTGAATTAACAATTTTGATGATTATGACATGGTTAATCTAGAATATTTCAGCATTTAAAACTAAAATGGATCCTCTTCTTATACACCATTAAGACTATGATGGCCTTGAGTGTAAAAGCACAATCATCCAAGGGGTATATTTGTTCCACTCCCATAACTTGAGTTCAAGATAGGAAAATCAATGTCAGTTACTTAAAATAAAAGTGAGAACGTATCAATTGTGTTAAAATATATACAGTTGATTTATCCTTCCTGTGCTGACTTATGGCTGTGAGACTTGGACTCTGAACGAATTCACAAAAGGGAAACTTCGGACCGCGCAGAGAGCCATGGAAAGGTCAATGCTAGGCTATACAAAGAAAGATAGGAAAAGAGCTGATGACATCCGGTCTGTTACAAAGGTTAAAGACATCTTAGAGAGAGTACGCTCCTTAAAATGGCAGTGGGCTGGCCATGTTGCACGAAGAAATGATGATAGATGGACAAAACTAGTGCTGGAGTGGAGTCCGAGAGAACATCGAAGGCCTAGAGGAAGACCACCGGACAGATGGGACAAAGATATCAAGAAGATCGCTGGTACCACTTGGATGAGATCTGCCCAAGACCGTTCTACTTGGAGAAGACTGTTGAAGGCCTACCTATACCCACGACTTAAAGAGGCCACATCATTTTAATGATTGAAATGGCTGATTGTATTGTATTGTATTGTATTATCAGAAAGTCATAGAAAAGAAGATGGGACTTCTTGTAGGAGACGTTACTACTGATAAAATGTTGAGGTGTCAAAGCTAGCTGATATCAATGTATAGCTATGTTGGTATGGTAATCAATTGGCTCCAAAAGACGGTCAAGTGGGAATTATTTTCCCTGTTGAAATATTTATTAGAAGAAATGAGCGAGTTTTACCTGAAACAAAATGTTAAAGAGAGCTAGTTGAATGGTAATGTACTTGAGACTTCCCAAAAGTCAAAAATGCCTAAGGCTGTACTTACTCGTACGGTGCGTGTTAAGTACGTCGGACTGTTCCAACAAGGCTAGCTTGACTGACCTTTCTACTTCTAGTATTATAACGGTGTGGCTGAGGCAGTGAAGGACACGGAGAGGGAGGAAAGGTGGGCAGATCCTTGCACGCAGGTGTTGTTGTTAGGGGCAGGATGGGCGGGCCTAATATTTCGCGAGGTGGTGGGTGCTTTAGAGCAAAAAGTTCTAAAAGTATGCGGGAATGTGTTACGGTATGGTTCGAATTCACAATACCTAATAACTTCGGAGTTAGCTCATATAAAGGATTTTTTGCCTCCGTGGCATCATTAAGATTGTGGTCTTTGTTATAGGCCTGGTCTAAAAAGATGTAAAGTTTTCTAATTCATTCATAAGTTTTCCTTTGCCTATACATTTTAGAATAGTGAGATCCTTTTCAATAGATGTAAACTGGTGTCCTGTTTCACTCATGTGTGAGCTCATCGCTGAATATTTGTTATGTTTAAAGGCATTGTAATGCTCCATATATCTCATATAGAAGCTCCGTCCAGTTTGATCAACATAACTAAATCCATATTGAGCGCAAGTTAGTCTGTATACACCGGATCTCAGCAGAGAGATGGCATGGAATGACATTAGTGGATGAATAAGTTTGAGTGGCATCTTTAAAAGTAGGAAAGATCACAATATGAAGATAAAGTTGGAATTCAAGAGGACAAATAGGGGCAAATATTCATTTATAGGAAGGGGAGTTAAGGACTGGAATAACTTACCAAGGGAGATGTTCAATAAATTTCCAATTTCTTTGAAATCATTTACGAAAAGGCTAGGAAAACAACAGATAGGGAATCTTCCACCTGGGCAACTGCCCTTAATGCAGATCTGTATTGATTGATTGAAAATGACAAGAAAGGGGAAAA
This sequence comes from Anabrus simplex, assembly GCF_040414725.1. Lineage (NCBI taxonomy): Eukaryota > Metazoa > Arthropoda > Insecta > Orthoptera > Tettigoniidae > Anabrus > Anabrus simplex. The sequence continues at coordinate 157,160,450 of NC_090273.1, read as the reverse complement.
TATCCTGCTTGGGTCACATACTACGTAGAAATTGTCTTCAACAGAGGGTGATGGAAGGAAAAATAGATGGAAGAGGAAGAAGAATATGTCAGACAAGGGAGAAGCTATGAACAACTGAAGCACGATCCTCAGGACAGAGAATCATGGAAGATGTCCAGTTGATACCTGTCTGAAGACAGTGAGTGTCTTTACCAAGTGTGGTTGATGCTGTCTTCATGATGTCTCCATACACTATTGAAGTTTCACTCCCAATGGTGAAAAATTAAATGCAGAGAAACATATTACAAAAACTCAGAATTTAATAACTTAATAATAATTTAATAACACTTCGTATAAACATCACAGACTGTCATAAACAAAAGGAACTCACATTATAGTATGGTAGTGTGTCATAAACTCAGCAGAATTTAAAAAGGAAATCGGTTATATTTTTCAGTTTTTTGTGTCAATTGCTTTTTAGATGCAAAATCACACCACTTTTTTTTATAAACATTACATCAAATGCTGCTCAATGTAAGATGCTGCCAATTGTAAAGCTGCACTTTCTTCAGCGTGACTCATTTTACCCTCTTCATTTTCTTCTTCTTCATCATTGATTTCTTCTACTTCTTTGTCCTGCCGAATAACAGCTCAATTTCTTCGTGAAGGAAGTGTGACTCAAGGATAGGTATGTATGTTTAGTCATCAGCCCGACGGCTGGTTGGAGGTGCCGGCTGGATATTGTGACAGCCAAACTAACCGAAACCAAACTAGAGGGAGTCTACTGTACATACAAATAGGTTTCCAGTGACCTTCCATGTATTTTGGTCCCATGCATCCTGCTTAGTCAACTTTTTGTGTCCCTAATCTTTTTACACACAATTCAGCCATCATCTTCATTTTCCATTGCCTTCCTACCAGCTCATTTCTTCTTGTACCATATGAGTAATTCTCTTGAATTTTCCTGGACCACTCAGTCAGATTCAGATGCAGGAAGTTACTCGGTACCTAATCTTGACTACATGAGAGATGAGTGATTTGTTTTCATCACTGGCTGAAAAATACAATAGTAATGAGGATATGGCCCATCTACAGAAGGTCATTCGGGATCTCTGGTGACGAGTTTGAAGGCCGCAGGCGGCGCTTTTATCAGCTTGAGCACGTCAAAATGGAGAGTGATGATTCACGTCAGTACTGAGAAAGTGTGTGTAATTTCATCACATTAGCTGCATTGATGCCGAAGCAGATTGACGCTTACTGGGAGGACTACATAACAGCCCATTTCCAATGCTAAATATAGCTATTCAGCAATTCAAGGAATGTGGAAGAAGCATGATTTCTTGATCTCAAAGAATGGGGTCAGTGCTGTATTACATAAAAGAAGGCAAAGGCCAACTGGACTTAATTCCAGAGGGAAAAAACAGGCAAATCCATGATCAGCCACCAACCGTACACCAGGTGGTGAGGAAAGTGAAAACCCTTGTCTCAGGTGGTAACCCTGGCCTCCAAAAGACTATTGCACGTAAATTGCGGATGTCCATTTCAACAGTTAACATCATAATGAACATGGACCTGCAATTAGAAAAGTGGCATAAGCGCCGAGTTCACAAGCTGTTGCCTTGTCGCAGTTTGAAATGTCACACTAACACAAGAAAGCTGTATGAAAGCTAAATGGCAGGGGACAGATTGAAAAATGTGGTGACATTAAACGAAGCATATGTGTACCTTAGTGAATGTAACAAACTCCACTCGATTTACTACTGCCCTAGAGACAAAAAATTATCAAACACTGTATAAAGAATGCCAGGAAAGTTTTGCAAGGGATTTCATGATCATCGCTGGATACTGCCACAAACGCAAGTTAACCATTCGCCATTCTCCATGCTGCAAATAATGTGAAGGTGAACTCTACATACTATCAGCAAGAGGTCTGAACACCCATTTACAACACAGATATCCCGGCACTGTATGGGAGGATGAAAAATCAGGTATGGGTGCATCAAGATAAATCATCCAGCCACGCCTCTTTTCGACTCGTCTATTCTTAGAGAGAATGGAGATGGAAACTGGAATCTGTGCAATTCCTTTTATTGACATTCCAGTGAAGGCACCCGAGGGTCATCCATGGACCTCTGTGCGTTTGGACTCCTGAAAAGGGCCTTGGAAATAGACGTCCATGCACTATCAATAGCCTCTAGAAAGCCTGTCAGGAGGAATGTGGTAAGAAAAAGTCTGCTGCAATGGAAATTATGTTGCCGAGCTATAGCCTGCAATTGAACATAATCGTTGGTGGAGACATGGCTAATTACCCTTCAGACATCGTCCCCAGAAATCCTGAATGACCTTCTGGCACTGTGGAGATTGTCCTTGTCCTTTAATCTTTTCATGTTTCGTTCCCTCCTCGCACACCGACCCATTATTGTGTTTTTCCTATATGTTCCTAATCATCTTTTCAGACAAAATGACACAGATGCCAAATGTAACCATGGTGGATCTCTCCTACAACAAGTTAATCACTCTTTATGGGATGGATATGTTTCCTAACATTGTTGAACTTGATGTCAGCTTCAATTCAATAATAAGTCTGGCAGAAACACCGGTAAGTTAGTTTAATTTAATTTAATCCTATAGGTTATTGCTCTCAGTATAGGCCAAAACCATTGTTATTAATGAGATTTCAGAGCTGAATCTAATCCCTGATCTCCCAAACTGGGCATTTATTACAGACCTCCACTTAACAAGACAATTATTATTATTATTATTATTATTATTATTATTATTATTATTATTATTATTATTATTATTATTATTATTGTTGTTGTTGTTGTTGTTGTTGTTGTTGTCATCGGAGAGATAAGGCCAACGAATATTTCTGTGTGCTTATACTGAAGCTTTCATCGGTTAATACTAATAAATTTTATTAAAATGTGAGTATAAGTGATGATTTATTACCCTTACTCCTGATTATAAGTTTGATAATTATATTTGGTGGTTTCTGTGCCAAGAAATTAAAGATACATGTTAGAGTAATCTGAATTATAGGTTATAAGATTACTTCAAAGAACATAAGACACCAAGAACTAAGTCACGGCAAGTTAGACTCCTGCGCTGACATGACATCAGAGGCAGGAATTCTATGCGACAATGAGGATGTATTATAATCTATTAGCTTCATTTCCGTATTGATTGGTATCACAGTATAAAGATAATTTAAAAGTCACCACCTTATCAATACACAGATTTATTTACTTCAAAATTGGTAAATTAGGTCAAGACCGGTTTCGACCCCTAAGGGATCATCTTCAGTTGACATACATATAAAAAAAGATATTTACAAAAACATCACATGTAAAATATTAATCTTTCAGTTAATTCAATTCAGTCAAAAAAAATTTTTTGTGTTTAGAATGTTGGTGGGTACATCTTAGTTTGAAAACATGTGTGTGAGATTTATAGGCTCACTATGTCTAAATTATTGCGTATATAGGTCCTATACTTCTTTACATACTGTGTCAAAATTATTACATTCAATATAATTTATCTATTTGATGAAAACACTGGGAAATTGCTTACTGAGATGGTAAAGTGTGTGCATTTTTTATTTTAAAAGTACATGTTGTTTTTTACATGTTGTCATATTCGTTGTTTGAGGTATGTCACTGTATATTTGCTTTTTTGGAAATGTCAATAGCCTAATTTCATTCTTATATATAAGTTATGAAATTTCACTTTTTATAGTTCGGTCAAATGGAAGAGACATAGAATAACCTTGTTAATTTAGATTCTTCATGACTAAAATACTGGTATATAGTACATTATTAAAATAGATCCTTAATACTAAAATACAAGTATGTGGTACCTTCTGTACTTGTTTTATATATTAAAATGGGGTTTACATTTATTGACATTAGTTCTATGGTTTGTTACCATTTGTAAAGTTGTGGTCTAATATGAAGGCCAGTTGGAAATGTTTAAAGTTAGTCTGATGGGAAAGGGTTCAATCCCTTGTTTATATTGTTTGTTTTTGCCGCTTGTTAGGTACAAGCATGGGATGATCTAGTTAAAATGAACTCTTCATAACTAAAATATTGGTATATGGTAGCTTATTAAAATGAATTCTTTACATTAAAAGTACTAATATGTAGTGCTATATGTGCACATTTTTCAAACGTAAGATAGGGTTAACATAGGTTAACAACAGTACTATGGGTTGTTACTGTTTGTGAGATTGTAATCTGATATAACTGGTCAGTTAGAAATGTATGAAATGTGTACATAAATAGGACCGAATACATATTTATACTATGTTGCTTTGCCTCTTTTTACAAGTGAATTACGTGTTGTAGTATAGTATTTGTTGCAATTTTGTAAGCTGCTGCTGTTGTTGGAGTTATCTTGAGATTCTGTATGTCGTTAAGAAAACATTTTCCTTCTTTCCGCGTGTCGTTACTAGTTGAATGGGTGATTATTGTGAATGGAGTGCGTTTGAAATGTCGTGCGTCTTGGTAAAGTTGCACGTTTGTTGTGGCGTGGAGGCTTCTATGTGTTGTAAAATAATGTATCTGCAAGCAGAAATAATAAGTGTATAATATGATGTGTTGTAGAGATGTGGAAAGTAAGTTATATGCCGTATCACTTACGTTAAATGTTGAGACCGTGTATTCTGCGTGGCTGCCTGTCGGGATCTGTTGCGTGTTATTCTGGGTCTGTAATTTGCGGTGGCGGAGGGGAGGTTTGAAGGGATGGGTGGAGCGCTTGTGACGGGAGTGGGGTTGGAGGAGGGGAGATCTTGGAGCGGTTTATTTGTATGTTTGGATTGTTGTTTGTTGATTCTTTTTAAATAATAATCTGCTAGGAGGGGAATAACGGCGTGAAAAAGAATATTGTTTTTGTCTGTATTTTCGTTCAAGTTAAAATCTGGGTTGATGTATTTATCTAGGTTTATGTAGAATTCTTCTAGTATACTGAGCAAGGGGCTTTTTGGATTAGTATTAAGGATTTGCATGTCGTTATTGATACTTGTAAATTTGTGCTTTTGATCATTAATGTGCTGTCCCATAGCTGAAAAATGTCTATGTTTGATAGCATTTACGTGTTCATTATATCGTATTGAAAAACTTCTTCCAGTAAGCCCTACATAGCTGGCTCGGCAGTCACTGCATTTTAGGCGGTGGACACCTGAATGGTTGTATTTGTTTATGTTGTTAACTGTTTTGGAATTGTATAGTATGTTAATGTTGTTGCATGTGGTTTTGTAGGCTATTTTTAGGCCTTGTTTTTTAAAAATGTTCGTTATAGAGTGTATATGGTTACTGTTGTAAGTAAATAATGCGTATTCTTTTTTATCTTTGACGGTTCTAGTTAACTTAGTTTTTGGTTGGTTTTTTATTTTGTTAATGATCCGGTTTATCATTTCTCTTTTATATTCGTTTTGTTTGGCTATTTCATGGATTAGGTTCAATTCTTTGTTTAAATCTTTTTTCGTAAGTGGAATATTATATGCTCTGTATATCATGCTATAGTATGTGGCTTCCTTGTGGGTGTATGGGTGGGTGGAATCTATATTTATTGTGTTCGATGTATGGGTAGGTTTCCTGTATATGTTGAAAGTTAAATGGTTGTTGTGTCTGGTTATGGATATATCTAAGTAGTTAATAAGTGTTATTGTTTTCAGTTTCCATAGTAAATTTTATGTGAGGATCTGTTTTATTTAGTTGTTCTAAGATTGTATTTTCATTGGTATGTCTATTATCCATTATAATAAATACATCGTCAATAAATCTGCACCAAAGGATAATGTTTTCTTTTTTTTTTTTTGATTTCTTGATGTTCTAGGTAGTCCATGTATATTTCAGCTATTATGCCTGATATTGGTGATCCCATGGGTAATCCTTTTTGATGGTATATGGTATCATTAAATTTCAAGTAATTGTTATTGATGGTAAAGTATAATAATTTTATAAATTCATTTATTTCTAACTTGCTTAGTTTGCTATAGTTGTTAAGATTGGATTCTATGACTGTTATGGTTTTTTGTGTAGGTATATTAGGATACATGTTTATTATGTCATATCCATACAATCCATACATACAAATAAACCGCTCCAAGATCTCCCCTCCTCCAACCCCACTCCCGTCACAAGCGCTCCACCCATCCCTTCAAACCTCCCCTCCGCCACCGCAAATTACAGACCCAGAATAACACGCAACAGATCCCGACAGGCAGCCACGCAGAATACACGGTCTCAACATTTAACGTAAGTGATACGGCATATAACTTACTTTCCACATCTCTACAACACATCATATTATACACTTATTATTTCTGCTTGCAGATACATTATTTTACAACACATAGAAGCCTCCACGCCACAACAAACGTGCAACTTTACCAAGACGCACGACATTTCAAACGCACTCCATTCACAATAATCACCCATTCAACTAGTAACGACACGCGGAAAGAAGGAAAATGTTTTCTTAACGACATACAGAATCTCAAGATAACTCCAACAACAGCAGCAGCTTACAAAATTGCAACAAATACTATACTACAACACGTAATTCACTTGTAAAAAGAGGCAAAGCAACATAGTATAAATATGTATTCGGTCCTATTTATGTACACATTTCATACATTTCTAACTGACCAGTTATATCAGATTACAATCTCACAAACAGTAACAACCCATAGTACTGTTGTTAACCTATGTTAACCCTATCTTACGTTTGAAAAATGTGCACATATAGCACTACATATTAGTACTTTTAATGTAAAGAATTCATTTTAATAAGCTACCATATACCAATATTTTAGTTATGAAGAGTTCATTTTAACTAGATCATCCCATGCTTGTACCTAACAAGCGGCAAAAACAAACAATATAAACAAGGGATTGAACCCTTTCCCATCAGACCAACTTTAAACATTTCCAACTGGCCTTCATATTAGACCACAACTTTACAAATGATAACAAACCATAGAACTAATGTCAATAAATGTAAACCCCATTTTAATATATAAAACAAGTACAGAAGGTACCACATACTTGTATTTTAGTATTAAGGATCTATTTTAATAATGTACTATATACCAGTATTTTAGTCATGAAGAATCTAAATTAACAAGGTTATTCTATGTTTCTTCCATTTGACCGAACTATAAAAAGTGAAATTTCATAACTTATATATAAGAATGAAATTAGGCTATTGACATTTCAAAAAAGCAAATATACAGTGACATACCTCAAACAACGGTATAATTTTTGAAGATCCTACAATAGTCTCACTATTATCAATGTGCACAAATGCAAGAATAATTTTATTCTATACTTTGTAATATAAATTGTAATATGACAACACGTAAAAAACAACATGTACTTTTAAACTAAAAAATGTACACACTTTACCATCTCAGTAAGCAATTTCCCAGTGTTTTCATCAAATAGATAAATTATATTGAATGTAATAATTTTGACACAGTATGTAAAGAAGTATAGGACCTATATACGCAATAATTTAGACATAGTGAGCCTATAAATCTCACACACATGTTTTCAAACTAAGATGTACCCACCAACATTCTAAATACAAAAATTTTTTTTGACTGAATTGAATTAACTAAAAGATTAATATTTTACATGTGATGTTTTTGTAAATATCTTTTTTTATATGTATGTCAACTGAAGATGATCCCTTAGGGGTCGAAACCGGTCTTGACCTAATTTACCAATTTTGAAGTAAATAAATCTGTGTATTGATAAGGTGGTGACTATTAAATTATCTTTATACAATGAGGATGTATCTCGTACATCAAATGGAAAGCATACAGAATTGCAGAAATGGGCTTGATGTGAATCAGCAAATAACGGAATATCAACAGAAGGAAGAGGAGAATCTCAAGATGGCCAGAGCATTGCTAAAAAGTATCATGGTAATTCCTCTGAAGAATCTGAAGAAGGAAATTCGGAACGGCTTGGCATAATTGGAGGAAGCTCTAGATGCGAGAGCAACTTGCAGAATGCCTTGGAAGAGGACAAGGGATCAATTAGAACAAAAACCAACAACTGTAAAGGAGCTGGAGCTGACTAAAACATCACTATCAATGGCAACCAAGAAGAAAGATGAGGTGGAAGGGAAAAAAGTCCCCCCAAGGCAAAAAAGAAGAAGAACAATGGGAAAAAGAATACGCAACCAGAAACCAATAGAAATTATCATGACGCAGCCACAGAAAGTGGAAAGAAGAGGAAGGAAGATCACCCCAAACCACGGAGCCGTTCAGAAGCTGACCTCATCGCACCAATGAATGGTAAGATGTATGTGGAAGTTTTGAGAGACACCTGGAGTAAAGTGAATCCAGAAGAAAGTGGGACAGATATTCGGTCAATTCATAAAACAAGAGCGGGTGCTGTTATTTATGGATTTTGAAAAACCACGTAAAATGAAAACAGGAACATCTTTAGTAAATTTTTGAGAGATATTGTTGGACAAGATTGTGTAGCAAAAGCTCTGATCCCCTGAACAACACTGGAAATTCGGGATATGGATGATGCTACCACTGCTGTGGATGTAGAAGATTCTGTAAGGTGAGATGTGGGGAATTTCAATGCAGAGATAAAAATTATAGTCACAAAATCGAACAGCAGGGGGCAGAAACTCGCCGTAGTAGAGCTGGAAGACAAAGCGGCTATGAAACTTCTGGAAACTGGTCTAATCGAAGTAGGATGGTTCTACTGCAGGATACGAGAAAGAATCATGGTACCCCATTGCTTTCGATGTCTGGACACAAGGCAGCAGGCTGAAAAGCAGATCCACAATGTGTAATTTATACAGACAGGGGCGTAGAAGAGAATAAACGAAATCACATACCTGTCTCAGGTGCCAGAGTTGTATTTTGTCAAGCTCTTGAGATTAAAATCAAAAACAAACGATACGAATTATTCAGGCAAATGTGCACAGAAGTTGGACAGCAAACGATCTTTTGACTCAGCTAAGCTTTGAGGAAGGAGCAGATCTACTATTACTCAACAAACAGTATCATAACAGGGATCACCTAGGATGGTTCGCAGACAACCTTGGGACAGCTGCTATTTGGATACCAGATCTGAGAACATTTACGGTTAGAGATTATGGGTGTGGAGACGGATTTGTTTGGGTCCTGATTGACAGAATAACATTTGTGAGCTGTTACTTCACTCTGAATGAGCTTGTGAGTGACTTTCAGACAAAACTGGATGGCCTTGAATATGCACTACAAGGAATGGACAACAGATTAGTGGTTGCCGGCGATCTCAACGCCCAAGTGTTAGAATGGGGCATGCCACATATGGACTCTAGAGAACGACATATAATGGAGATGGCTCCTAGGACAGGTTTGATAGTCATCAACGTCGGAAACGTGCCAACGTTCCGGTGACCAGGCTGTAGGGGAACAATACCTGACGTTACATTTGCATCAGAAGACATTTCATTGAGGATCAATGATTGGCGAGTGACAGAGGACTATACGGGAAGTGATCACCAATACATCATTTTTCATATGCTCCAAGAAGATCTGCAGCTAAGGACTATGTCATGCAATTTACCAAACCAACAATGGAATACAGCCAGTATAGATAAAGAGAAATTTCTTGATACGCTACATGGAGAAATGGAGGACGTATCAAGAAAATGCTCTGGTTATACAGGAAGTGAAATGGCTAACATACGTGTCGAGCTCACCATTCGGCTCCTTCAACAAGCTTGTGATGCATCTATGGCTAGAACGAAACCACAAAACTGTACACGTCCAGCGTACTGGTGGACTGAAAAAATTGCGAAGTTGAGGAATGTCTACAACTGAGGCCAGAGCACAAAGAGCTAGAGGTAGCCAAGAAGATGTCTCACTCACAGCAGAATATAAATCAGCAAGGAAAGATCTCCGAAATACAATCAAGAGAATTAAAACTGACAGATGGTGTGCAATGGCTAAGGAAGTAGGTGACGACCCATGGGGACTGGGCTATAAGGTCATCTTGAAGAAACTTGGGGTGCTATCAAATCCAACCATGGGTCTGCAAACCATGAAAGAAATAGTGGATAATCTGTTCCCTGATCATCCAGAGAGGATTGCTGATGAAGATTTAAGGCAACCAATCGACATACCACTTTTCACCGCAGAAGAACTGCAAAGAGCCATTAGTTCTCTCAAAAATAAGAAAGCCCCAGGGCCAGATGGTATATCAGCTGAAATGCTGAAGGTTACGGCAGAATTCTGTCCACAATTACTGCTGGAAATGTACAACAATTGCCTCATGGCAGGTATTTTTAGCAATCAATGGAAAAAGCATGGTTAGTTTTGATCAGCAAAGGGAAGTCTGGGGGGTGTAGACCTCTGTGTATGCATGATACTGCAGGAAAAGGTTTAGAGAAGCTCCTACAGCCCAGAATACTCTCAGCAGTTCAGCAAACTGGGGATTTGTCACCTCATTAGCATGGCTTTTGGAGAGGACATTCAACAGTTGATGCAGTATTAGAAGTGGTGAACACTGCCAAAAGAGCACAAACGGACAATCATTATTCCCGTAAAGGGGTGCTTCTTGTGACCTTGGACGTGAAGAATGCTTTTAACTCAGTAAAATGGACGGACATGTTAGAAGCACTTCAAGAAACATTTAAGCTTCCAGAGTATCTTATGAGAATATTGAAAGACTATTTGAAGGATTGCTTACTGCTGTATAATACAGAGGGTGGACAAAAGACTAAACAAATTACAGCTGGTGCAGCACAAGGATCCATCCTTGGCCCAGACCTTTGGAACATTGCTTATGATGGCTTACTGCGACTAGAGATGCCTGCAGATACAATACTTACAGGTTATGTTGACGATGTGGCTGTCTTGATAGTGACCCGTGATCTGGAATTGGCGCAACTTAAACTGAATCACCGAGCTCGATAGCTGCAGTCGCTTAAATGCGGCCAGTATCCAGTATTCGGGAGACAGTGGGTTCGAACCCCATGTCGGCAGCCCTGAAGATGGTTTTCCGTGGTTTCCCATTTTCACACGAGGGCTGTTCCTTAATTAAGGCCACAGCCGCTTCCTTCCCACTCCTAGCCCTTTCCTACCTCATTGTCGCCATAAAACCTATCTGTGTTGGCGCGACGTAAAGCAACTTGTAAAAAAAAAAATTTAAAAATATAAATAAATAAATAATTTGAATCAAGTGATGCGACGGGTAAAGGGATGGATGATTAACCACAGACAAACACTTGCTGATCATAAAATGGAAATTGTTCTTTTGACAAGAAAAAGAATTGAGACCGTTGTGTTGTTTAAAGTTGGAGAGATAGCCATTGAAACAACTAAGAGTGTGAAATATTTAGGCATTACGCTTGATACCAAACTCACTTTCTGGCATCATATCCAGAGGGTGACAGACAAGGCAGCAAAATATATGACCGAACTTAGCCGACTGATGGGCAATATCAAGGCCCAAGATCCAGTAAACGACGACTTCTGATGTCAAAAGTCCAATCAGTACTTCTGTATGGCTCTGAGGTATGGGCTGAATCACTGAAGATAGTAAAGTATAGGAGAATGATAGCTGCGATACAACAAAGAGCAGCATTGCGAATAGCATGTGCATATTGTATGGTATCCGAACCTGTAATCCTTACCGTAGCTGGAGTAGCGCCTATTGACTTACTTGCTTTTGAACGGCAGGAAATCTGGAGTATTCAAGGAGAACTCGGACAGAAACGCGTAAAGAAATTAGCCCGTAGCCGTCAAATGGAGCGCTGGAAACAGAGACGAGAAAGTGATCCTCGAGGGAAATGGACAAAGTGAATAATACCATGTTTAAATTATTGGATTGAACGGACTCATGGTGAGGTAAATTACTACATCACTCAGCTTCTAATAGGGCATGGATACTTCCATAAATTTTTGCACAATTGAACAATGCATTTACTGTTGTGATATAGATGACGTCCTATGTGCTCTCTTTATCTGTGATCATTGGTTGACAGAAAGAAGTATTGTGGAAGCTGAACTCAAAGTACTGATGCCAAATAATTATTGTGCTTGTGATGCTGAGGAATCAGGAATCTTGGGATAGGGTGACAGAATATGTGGAAAGTATCTGCGCCAGAAAAAGAGAGATCTGGATGCCTTTGAACATCAGTGAAAGATGAATGAAGGAAGAAGAAGTCTGAATGACTAAAAGCACGACACTGCCCTGAAGTAATGCGAGAGTGGTTCCAGGGTAGAAACAAACATTGTGGGAAAATGTGTGTGTGGTTTTTAGTGGGTAAGAATCCCACACACTTGTGGAGGGTGGACATTTCACGAGTGCCTCATGTAAGATTTTTCACAATACCTCGCGAAAAAATTATTATTATTATTATTATTATTATTATTATTATTATTATTATTATTATTATTATTATTATTATTATTATTATTATTGTTGTTGTTGTTGTTGTTGTTTTGTTGTTGTTGTGTTGTTGCATCCGTCATTACTGCATGCTGATACATAATAATGATTAAAGAAGGACATTTTAAACTTGAAATATGTAAACTACCATTACTAAAAAATAGCATCACAACACAAAATATTATCAAACAGGTTAGGAAACATGACTACTATGGAACGGATGTGGGACGCAGCATGGAACCCTGAGAGGTAATGGAACATAGACTTTTGCAATGAAAGAAAGCAAAGAGAGTAATTACCCTTGGATTACAACATTCTATTTTAAAATAAAAGCATTTTCAAAACTCAAGAAAAATTTTAAACAAAACTCCGGTAACATAATTGAAATGAAACAAAAATACCTTGAGACATGAGCAGTCCGCTAAAAAATAAAATAAATAAAATAAATGTTCATAAATTACAAGTTGGTTGGCACTAAATTCAAACCTATCGAAAGCCTGTTCCAACTAAACATGTCGACTAAAATGAGGGCTAGTCCCATAATACTCAAATAAATATTGAAATTATACCAAATACAGAAGTACAGTAAAATTGCATCATTAACTAAAACACTTCAGATATTGGGCATAGATTTTCTGTACATATGAAGGAAGACACCAAAATATCAAGAGACAAACCCAAAGGATGATTACAACATAACACAAAAGTAAAGAAAATAGTATTGCCTCCAAACAAATTGTAGGTGAGCTTAGTTGAGAAGCTAAATCATTTTGACAAAATTAGCGGTGAACGTGAAATCTGAGGGCAAACTCCTGTGTGAGTAAAAAGTAAATAATCGCATTTGAATGAAGTTAAAAACAGAAATAAAGAGAGAAGCAGTGCTAACCTTGAGAGTGAGTTTCCCATGTGGAGACCGAAAGACAAGAACGCCCAATCGCTGAGATGGTCATATGATCAATCAATCAATCAATCAATCAATCAATCAATCAATCAATCAATCAATCAATCAATCAATCAATCAATCAATACTGATCTGCATTTAGAGCAGTCACCCAGGTGGCAGGTTCCCTACCTGTTGTTTCCCTAGCCTTTTCTTAAACGATTTCAAAGAAATTGGAAATTTATTGAACATCTCACTCAGTAAGTTATTCCAATCTTTTACTTCCCTTCCTGTAAATGAATATTTGCCCCAATTTTTCCTCCTGAATTCCAACTTTCTTTTCTTTTCTTTTCTATTTTTAAAGGCACCACTCAAACTTATTTGTCTACTAATGTCATTTCACGCCATATCTCCACTGACAGCCTGGAATGTACCACTTAAGAAGTTATTATATTAATAAAAACCACCTTTCCAATACATGAAAATAATAATGGAAAGGTGGTTTTTATTAATATATTAACTTCTTATTGTGAAATCCAATACACTTTTATAATGAGCTTCATAACTTGCAACATACCGCTTAGTCGAGCAGCTTTTCTCCTTTCTCCCAAGTCTTACCAGCCCAAACTTTGCTATATTTGGCAACAATCATTTTCACCATTTCACCATCAGAGACACAGATGCTACCTCATTCCCACTGAAGAAGTGGGGCAACATCGAGAAATAGGAAATTGTGCAACCACCAAAGAAAACCAAGCAAAATGCAGAATTCACCTTCGAATTTCACATTCACAAATTATATTTACTTATTTTTTCCAATCAGAAATGTCTTCTTTCTTCCTGACTCGGTGGGAATTGAATGTACTAAAAAGGTTGTGTATTAAGCAACAGGAAACGCACTTCATGAACTGCGCATTATAGTACAGTGTGTTACAAAATATTTTTACCCAAAAGGAAGTTTGAAATCCACAGATAAAATTATAATTTTTGATACAACCCGTTCTGGATAAGTCCAGCTTTATGATATCGAAACAATTCTTGCAAGTCCAAAATTTCAGTCCAAACAGAATAAAATATTATACAAAAGAAATTAATACAATAAAATGAGAAATTTCAAATCAGTTCCCACTGCTGTCTTTATACTGTTATTATTATTATTATTATTATTATTATTATTATTATTATTATTATTATTATTATTATTATTATTATTATTATTATTATTATTATTCTCCTCCTCTTTACAGGATATGCCCAATCTGAAGTACTTCAACATATCCTGGAATCATTTCACCAGATTACTCCCGAACCTGAGCTGTCTAGAAAGAGTTAGCCCCAATCTGATCAGTTTGGACATCAGTTACAATCCCATTGAAGACATTACTGATGCTGCACATGTCCTGCAGTTTTCATGCATGTTTCTGAGACAGCTAGAAATACTCAACGATATCAGCATTGACGAACAGTTACACGAGAGCGTGAATGTTCCATGGTACCACAAGGGCAGAGTTAAAACTTCCTCCATCATACCGATGGTCACCCTGTTATGGCAAGCAGAAATATTGCGAGAAAGGCAAAGAGAGAGTAAATCGGAACACAAACCTAACTGGGTGTCGGTAAAGGGACTTCCTTGCACCAGCATGAAATCTGAGGAATTAACAGATATTAAATGGGCAGATTTTTCTCACAATCTCATTCATAGTATAGAATTCTTGAAGGATTGTGAGCTGCTTGAGGAACTGTCACTCGCACACAACATGATACAAAAGCTAGATCACTATCTCAATAAATCAACCAACTTGGTCAAACTGGACTTGAGTAACAACTACCTGGCAAGCATAAAGGACCTGCACAAGGGGCAATTCAACTCACTCAAAGTAAGTAGTCCTCCAATGAGGGTGACAGTATGTAATTATAATAATGAAATACTTTTTCTGGAAAATTCATTGTAAGGATATTACAATTTCAGGTATAAATGCAACTGTATAATTTGCAGAGAATCTCTTATGATCTGTAATAAGATCTTTCTCTATGTCGTAAAAAGGAATGTTTAAATTTTGAAGGATAGTGGCTGTGTTCCTTGGCAAGATACCTCTTGATCCAAACAGAAGGCCTCTGACAACCCATTGACCAATAGGAATATTATATTTGGCTGACAGATAAGGCAGACATGGCGTATAAATCACTTGTTTTTTCCAGATTAACATCCTGAGTTTGTTGCAGGTCCCTCTAGAAGCGAATGGTAGAATCTAACACCATTGGTCTTTCTTATGGTTGGCTATGATGTCCACTCTTCTCGTTGAGTTATCGGTAGAGATGCAGTGAACTTCTTCGTGCACCTCCCATCCACGCTGCCTCAAGCCTTGAGCAATTGATGTCCTTACTCGATGGTGACGATTGTTACCCAGTAATTCGGTGCTGCTGCAGAACCCCAGCACATGCCCAAGCGTTTCAGTCTCATTGCAAACATTTTGGTAGCAACAGATTGAGCTGAAAGGTGTACTGGGGACCGATCATACTGCGGTCAGATTGCACAACATTTTTATAGCATTTATGTAGTTGGATGAAGATAAAGGTGACTTGCAAAACATCCAGGAGTTTGTTTTCGGGTGATCGGCATACAAAACCACTCCTCTCCCTTTATGAGGCAATTGACACCATAACTGTACAAATTAATCACAACAAGACCATAACATATAAACATTTTACTTTTTCTTTCTTTTCTTTTTGGCACTTATTTTATGACACTCCTTTAACCTTTCTCTCTTCTCTAAGTTGCATTACATGATTTGGTGCAGATTTCACAGGCTTAAAGCACATTTTTAAGTTCATCACTGTGATACCACATTCCACCTTTTGTTGAACAGTCATTTGTGAATCTCCTTTTGAAAGTACTGGTAGCCAAACTTTAATGTCATGGCAGTTCCCTGACTGCTCTAGCACATATCATCACCTCTGAAGAATATCTCCTCTTTCTTTGAAGCATGACAATGAGACAAATCTTATTGAAAAATTTCATCGCCCTCTGGGAATATTTTCTGCAGTTCATGAAGACCTTCCTTGTGAGATATGGTGTTCACCATGCTCTATGTCTCCCGTTATGGGCTGGAACAGTCTTATCCTTGGCTTTGATAATATGAAGGTGACTGGGGCAGTAGCAGCGATTAGGCCATTTTTGTTCTGTACTTATCATCTCTTCAACATGTACTAAATGTATGCAACACGACCTAATAGATTGAAAGTAGATTTTGATCACAATGCGGTCGTGAAAATTCAATATTCATTGACTTTCCCCACAACGGGTGACTTGCACACACTCTACAGTGTGACGGCAGTAGTAGCTTAGATTCTTTTCAACAGAACAAATATGACCTACGCCACACTAACTCAATTGGTAGAGCAACCGACGCGAAATTGGGAGGTGGTGTGTTTGGATCCCACTGGTGTCAGGTTGGCCATTTCTGTTTTGTTCTGTACTTAACATCTCTTCAACACATACTAAATGTACATAACATGACCTAATAGTTTGAAAGTAGATTTTGAATATAAATGAACATGATAACAATTATAAAACTAACAATACAAATAATAATAATAAAAGAAGGAAACACAGAAAATATGTAGGTGGATCAAAAGGTTAGTTGCACTAACGCACCGCAGCAGCGCACTGTGTGTCGCAAACGTGTGCACAGCGGAGAAAGGGACAGACACTGCCCACACGTCTGTTAGGCAGGTCGCTGTGGCGTCTCGTCTAGTATTGTGTGAATAGCAGCCAAATTCAATGGTGCGTCAACTGGACGTTCACTCCAAATATGAGGTGCGTGCGACAATCCTATTCCTATGGGCCAAAAGGAAGAATTGCATTGACATTCTTCATGAAATTAGTGCTGTGTATGGGGAGCGGGCCATTTCCTGGCAAGGTATCGTAAAGTGGTGTCAGCAATTCGAAGCCGGATGCACGGATATCATGGACAACCATCGCGAAGGCAGGCCCGCAACGTCCAGGACCCGTGCTAAGGTCAACAGTGTGAATGCAATCATTAGATAGAACTGGCGCATTAAACTGAGAGAAATCGCGACGCAGCTGAACATGTCGTATGGCAGTGTGTTCGCCATTGTTCACGAGGACCTTGGATATCGTAAGCTGTGTCAAAGATGGGTCCCACGTCTTCTCACCGATGAGCACAAGGGACAACGTTTCCAATCCTCCCTGGCATTTTTGCAACGGCAACGGATTTCTGCGGCCATCGCAGGCAACGAAATGTGGCTCCACCACTTCATCCCTGAAACAAAGCAAACATCAGTGGAATGGATGCACCCTTCATCACCACAATGAAAGAAGGTCAAGGTTCAACCTTCAGCCGGTAAGGTTATGGCGACAGTGTTCTTTGATGTGGAGGGTTTGCTGCACGTGGAATTCATACCAAAAGGAATGACGATCAATGCGGCGGCGTATTCTCAAACTTTGCACCGGTTGCATAAAGCAATTAAAGAGAAGCACCATGGGAAATTGAGCGCCGGTGTGATTTTGTTGCACGATAACGCAAAACCTCACAAGGCCGGCCAAACGAGAGAACTGCTGCAGCATTTCAAGTGGGAGGTCTGGCAACATCCATACTACAGTCCTGACCTAGCGCCATGTGACTTTCATCCGTTCGGTAAGCTCAAAATGGAGCTCGGTGGTCGACGTTTCCAGACCGATGAGGAGGTGAAGGCCGCTGTCTCCAAGTGGTTGCAGAATGCTGGAGGAAATTTCTATGCATCCGGCATTGACAAGTTGGTGTGCGTTCGTAGAAATGTTTGGAGTCTCTTGGAAACTATGTGGAAAAGTGACGTTACAGTGTATGTCGTTATAGTTGTGTTGCTGTTGTATAGGTGGTGTAATAAATGGCCATAACTAGGAAGTGCAAATTATTTTCTGATTTGCCCTCGTAGGTACCTATAACTAGCTCATTCACACTTCACTCATTGTACAAGTCAGCTAGAAGTATTCAGCAAGTGATATCAGCAGTTCATCTTAACTCCTATGAGAACGCAAATCTCTAATGTTAGCAGGAGGGGTATTCCATAATCTAGCAGCAGTGACTACATAGGGGCGACTGTAAGCCCAGGAGTGACTGAGAGATAGTGTTAAAGGGGAGCCAGATCATGTACCATGGTTATGATAGGAGGAGAGGTAATTAAAGTCCGATAAAAGACTTCTATGTTTCCTTTCTGTTTCTCCCTCTACCCACACTGCCTTGTCATTGAGTTTCTTCTGTTACATGTTCCGTTTTACATCCCTATTTGACTTGATTTGCACCTGTTCATCCATTTCCGTTACTTGTACTGACCTGCGGAATTCCTTTTCTTCTTTTATATTTGTTCTGTGTTCCTGTATCCTTGTGTCTCTTCTTACTTTATCCAGCTTATCTTGCACCCACTGAAGATCTGTCAAAGAGTGGTGAAGTCTGCTGGGAAGCAGAAATGAGTTTTTTGCAAACATTGATAAGGAGAGAGCCCATAAGGAATTTTAGTTTCTTAACTTTTGCATTTATTATAATTTTCAGACCCTTGAGGTTAACCTTGTTTAGGATGGAAATCCTCAAGGCAGCAGGACCCCTTGGTCTACATTGGTTATATAGGCTGCTAAGATGTATATGGAAGAAAACGCAAGTACCTGATGATTGGTGTAAAGGTGTTGTTGTTGTTGTTGTAAACTATGGCTTTATTGGGAAGTAACTCCAATACAAAATTGATATCTCTCAACAACAGTAATATACAAATAGCTTTAATAATGTCCAGATGTTATAGGGAACAGAGTATTGTTTCATCTTATTCGTGGCTGTCCAGTATAAGGCCGGTAAATTTCCTTGTTTTTGTTGGGTTGGGTTGAGTTCTGTGCACTGAAGTACGTGTTTTGAGTCCTTCACTGATCCAGTAATTTTGCAGATGGTACGCTTTTCTGTCGGGTATATTTTGATGTGCAGCTAAGCAATCATGTCCTCTTTCCAATCTGAAGATCGGCACTGCTTCTTTACTCAGCTTGCTTACATTTTTGTCCTATTGGTCATTTATTTTTTTCAAGTTCTTCATTTACTAAGTTGGGTAGTTTTTTCTTCCATTTTTCAACGTTTCCATTTATGATTATCTTCTTTGAGTTAACTGCCAGAGGTTTGGTTCTCATCTAGGTACTAGTGTCTTTTTTTGCCAGTTTATCTGCCAGTTCATTGCCTTCTACTCTTACAAGTGCGGGGATCTATTGTAAAGTGATGTTTCCCTTTAAAGTTTTTAATTTTGTTAGTAGATGTTTAATGTCATGAATTCTTGGTGAATGGGATTTGGTATTTGAGGATACTGCTTGTATGGCAGCTAGTGAATTTGACTCTGTAAATTAGATTTTTTAGGGCAAAGGTTAAGGTGACAATTTTGATGAGTAATTACACTGTCGCCACAATTAGCCCTCATCTTTTAATTTTATACCAAGACTGCAATAAGACTGCAATATTCTACACTGCCTGTCATTAATGTTTTTGTCCTTTTATGTGTTCCTGTCAAACTTGCCATCTTCCTGTATATAACTTCAGTTGTAAATGACGTTTATAAGGAATTTTAATTTGGTTCTTTAACTTTTGCATTTGTTATAATTTTCAGACCCTACGTTGTTTAGGATGGAGAGAATAACAGAAAGCAGGATGAGAGGAAGGGTGGAAAGAAATTTAGAAAAAGAGCGGTATGGATCTTGACAGGACAGGTCAATTATAGGCTCTATCTTTGTTATGAATGTGGAGTATGGTAAAGATCTGGTGATGGTATTCCTTGATCTAGAGAAGCCATATGATAGTGTTAATAGAGAAAAGGTGTGGGGAACCCTGGAATGAAAAGGATCTGGAAGGCAATCAAGGGAACTGGTGAAAGCAATGTAAGTTTATAAGAATTGTTTCAGTTAGGTCCAGGCAGCAGTGGGGAGAACGATTGATTTAGAAACCAATGTCTCCACTTATGTTTATAATGGTTATGGATGGAATTCTAAAGGAAATAAAGGCAAGATATGGAGAGAATATGAAAATATTGTTGTTTGCAGATGACATAGTCATATGGGGAGTCAAAATTACAGAAGTGCAAATCCAACTAGAGGCTTTAAATGACAATATTGATAAATATGGTAAAAAATCAGCGTGGAGAAGAGCACAACTGTGGTGATGACAAGAGGTGAAAGAGAAGGAAAAGGAATTGTTAGTATCAAGGTACAAAAGCTTGAGGTTGTTGAATACTTCAAATATTTGGGAAGTGAAATAATGCAAGATGGAAGGGTACAAGTGCAAAATACGGAACTTGGTGTAGAACAGAGAATGTAAAGAGATAGTGTACAAGATGAACTACATCCCTATATTAATGTATGCATCAGAGACTTGGACTTTGACGGCAAGAAATGGGAGTAAAATTCAGGCCAGTGAGATGAAGTTCCTGTGGAGTATGGTAGAGAAGACAAGGAGAAGGTACGAAATGTTGATGTCAGAAAAGAGATAGAGGTAGAAAAACTGAGTGATGAGACGGAGAAGAATAAATGGAGATGGTTTGGACATGTTTTGAAGATTGAGGAGATAAGGATACCAGAACCAGTGTTAGAGGTTAAGATAGAAGGAAAGAGTGCAAGAGGGAAGCCCAAAGCAAGATCGATGGACTCTGGCAAGGACAGAATAAGAAAAAGAAGACTGGACTGGAATACAATTACAGAAGAGGAGTGGTGGAAGGAGAGGCAACGGTGGAGAATTGCCATCAACACCCCGACCTGGCAGGAGCTGGACACAGGGAAATGATGATGATGATGATGATGATGATGATGATGATGATGATGATGATGAAGGAGAGAGCAGGTCTATTTGAAGAATATGTAGAGTTTGTCCTTGTCCTTGTGTTTTCTTTCCATTTACTTCTCTACTTTAATTTAGACCACAGACACTTCCTTCCCATTCCTAGCTCTGTTCCACCTCATCTTTTCATCTTTATACTAAGACTGCAATATTCTACACTGCCTGTCAGTAATGTTTTTATCCTTTTATGTGTTCCTCTCGAAGTTGCCATTTTCCTATATATAAATTTAGTTGTAAATTACGTTTATAAGGAATTTTTAATTTGGTTCTTTAACTTTTATATTTGTTATAATTTTCACACCCTACGTTGTTTAGGATGGATTATCTATTAGGTTAATGATGACTTTCTCTTTAAAGAATTAACAATTATTGATATCATATTCACCGCTATTATTGTTTTCCATCAAAATCAGTGAAGTTCATTTTTGGCAGTTGACTTTACATTGCACTGACGATGGTGTAGAACATAAGGATCCAACAATTCAATACACTATTTAATCAGATAGAAGACATCACCTGATAGTAATTATTACTACACGTTTCATCCACCTAGCAGACATCTTCAGCTACGTAAGTACTAAATTATTATTATTATATTTAGGTTATTAAAAAGAGAACAATGGGAATTGAAATATACATAGGGTAACTAATGTATGACCCATTAAAATTGTGGAATGTAACACCAAATTAAAATACATGAAATAGAAAGTGCATCTATCAAGTTGTGAAAACATCAAATATTTTTTTGCAAACCAATCACATGAAAGTCTTAAAATTGTTTGTTGATATGTTAATACACAGTGTACTGTTGTAATGGGAAACCAAATTAAACGTGTCTCATGTAACAAAGTGTGAATAAGAAACGTTCAAATTAGGGGTAAACATCCTCCTACAGCGTGGATCAGTCTATTTTATGTTGTAGCAGGCCTCAAAAAAGGAACCATTGAACCTTTTAACCTTTAAGATCTTGCAAATTGATAACGACATCAAACAAAAAACAGAAAAAGAAAGAAAATTAAAATATGAAAGACACAAAATGAACCTAAAAAGAGAGAGTTCTCAAGCTGGTCTACAGCCTTGTTTGTATGTGACTGGTTCTCACCTCAAGCTGGGAGGTGACTTTGTGAACCGCTGATGGCACAGGTAGAAAGGGAGGGAGGCACTAAGAGGCAAAACAAGTTGGGGAGCAGTTTATTTCTTGTTTTTCGCTTTTTAATGACTTTGAATAACTCGTCACATAAAACATTTTGCTTTTGAGAAATCTCGTTTATATTCCCCATGGGGTTGAATCTTTGGTCCGAATGAATAGAAATGTTCTCAAAAAATATTAAGCAATGCACCTTTTAATTCGATATGTAGAATATTGCGGTCTTAGTATAAAGATGAAAAGATGGGGTGGAACAGAGATAGGAATGGGAAGGAAGTGTCTGTGGTCTAAATAAAAGCACAGCCCCAGTATTTGCCTGGTGTGAAAATAGGAAACCATGGAAAAGTATTTCGAGGACTATGTACAGACAGTGGGATTCGAACCCACAACCTCAGAGCTATTGTGACCCAAACCACGAAGTTGAAGTTGTTATTTACTTGTTCACAGTTTCTTGACGTATCGGCTAACACACTGACAGAACTGGCCGGAGTCGATGCTTGTCCATCTTTAGAGGAGTGTTATGCCACCAACAACAAGATTTCCAACTACGGAGGCATAATGTTTGCTAGAAAGTGTGCAAAGCTGCGCATATTGGATGTCACAGGGAACGGTATTGATCTCAATGAAGAATTCCGCAATCAAGTTGTTTTCTACCTTCCCAGAATTGAGGTAAGTATGAACTTTATCATTATAATCATGTTTTGGCTGATTATATGATAATAAAATTGAAATTTATACTTAGTAAAAAACACTTAGATCCAACAAAAGCATCACAGCACAAAATGTAAACAAACAGGTTAGGAAACATGACAACTACGGAATGGAAATGGAAAGTGGCATAGAACCCTGAGAGGTGATCGAACGTAGACTTATGCCATGAAAGAAAACCGAGAGGGTAATTGTCTTTGGATTTCAACTTTTTTTTTTAAAGGAGACAAAATCAGAAACTCAAAATTGAAAGACATTAGACACATAATTCAAGGAAAATGACATATTATAAGATGTAATTGCAGACATGCACGGCACGCTTAAAAATATTTGCTCACTAAATTCAAACCTGTAGAAACCCTAATCCCACGATACATATCGACTAAAATGGGGCCTAGTCCCATTGTGCACTAATATAGAAATGAAACCGAACAGAGAGGTACAGTAAACTTGCATCATTATCTAAAACTCTTCAAATAATGTGCATAGATTTTCTGTATGCATGCAAGGTGACACAGAAATATCGGGAGACAAACCGGCAGGATAATTGCAACATCATACGCAGGTTAGCTGAGAAGCTAAGTCATTTTGACAAAATTGGAGGTGAACGTGAAATTCGAGGGTAAACTTCTGCATAAGAAGAATGAAGTTAAAAACTGAAATAAAAGTAGAAACAGCGCTTACCCTGAGACAGGGTTTCGCACGAGGGCACGTCTGCTCACTAAGATGGTCAGATGATCAAAGACACAGATTCTACCTCGCTCCCATCAAACAAGCAGGGTAAGATTGAGAAACAGGAAATGGTGCAACCACCAAAGAGAACCAATCAGATTATAGAATTCACCTTCAACTTTCACATTCACCAATTATATTTACTTTTATTTTCTCCAATCAAAAGTCTCTTCTTTCTTGCTGATACAGTGACAATTTTGTTCAAAAATGTCTTCATTTATGGAACAGAAAACATGCTTCCAGAACTGTGGGTGTAGCCATAGTATGTTTCACAATAAATGATAAAAATATTGAAATCCACAGATAAAATGATAATTATGATACAACCCATAAATAAGTGTTTTTAAAACAGACAATTTAAAATGATCTGGACAGGTCTAGGTTTATGGGATTGAAACAATTCTTTGAAGTCTAAAATTTCAGACCAAACAGAATAAAATCTAATTAAAGAAATGAATACAATAAAATAAAAATTTTAATTCAATTCCCTCTGCTGTCTTTATACTGCCATAATCATCGTCATCATTATTGGTGCCTGTATAGGAGAGCTTTTCAAAAATCAGCCATCATAAAGTGCATAAGTCCACTTGGTAGCCATTATTGTTAAGGTGCCAAGCGTATGACCTGACTGTGTTTAGCAGGAAAGACCTTTTACCATGAGAATGGTGGTCAGCAAGTGAGAGAGGTGGTGCACACTTATTGTCCGTTATACTGTACTGGGTGCCAAAATACTGGTCTCGGTTGCAAACCTATCCGCAGTGTTAATTTGGAGAGAGGGGGTATGATGCTGAGCAGACCCTTTGGTGCTCTTTGACAAAAGTAGGATATGCACTCTCTCCTATCTCATTATAAAAATAACACATAGCACGCATTCATCACACTGGACAAAGAAACACATTACTGCCAATAGTGTGGTTTTAACCAACTTCTCCAAGACACCCTGTTCAACACCACCAAATCAATTTTACATTCATGGATGAGTTGTGAATCAACTTGGGTGAGCTGAATGGAAACCTAGAATGCTAGCCACAGTGCAACACAGGACAAAGTGTGAATTATGATTAGAGCATGAGGAATGTTCTTAGAAACCATTTGAGATTTAGTTTTTTGTATAAATTTATTAAATTATGGCTTATAGGCAGGGCTTTGAAAATAGCACTGATTAATGCAACATGTTGTTCCATTGGTTCACACCCAGCAGAGGTAGTCGGATTTTTGAAGGGCGGACATTCGACACACTATGTCATGTCATGTTAGCATCTAAAAGATCTCTGGTGATACATTTGGTGTTTACATGATAAAATTAATTAAATCTCAGTCATAGATGCCCAAGTAGAGTTTCAGTTTACTCAGTCTGCCATCTAATAGGCCTAGAGTAAAATGGAATGTAAAAATTGATGAGCAGACAGCCAGAAGGCGTCAAATGGAAATGTCTGCACACGGTAGCTGAGGCCATATATTATATTATTATTATTATTATTATTATTATTATTATTATTATTATTATTATTATTATTATTATTATTATTATTATTATTATTATTATTATTATTATTACACAGTGGATAGGAATGTTCTATTGATTGTCAAAAACGCAAAGGCCTCGTAGGAATATCAGATGATGCCAGCGGCGGCTCATGGGTTCATGTGATGGGGAAGTCAGTGATAATAAAATTAAATGCACGTACGTATTAGTTGCACCAAATTAGAGTTTAAGTGTATGCTAACAACTAATAATAAAGCCGCACAAACTTCCGTGCTTATGCTTCAAAGGAGCCATTCTAACAGCTCTTGGCACACGTGCATCACATGGCCTGAGAAACCAGAATGAGAGTGTCTCTGCTGAGTTTGACTGCCAGCATAGGAGGTTTACTGGTTGCCATGGCCTCACTTTTAGAGGCTTTACACCATCAACCAGCCTAAGTACTGCATTAAATTACATCAAGTTATGATTCCCGTATGAATCATTGCCATACGTCTCGTATTGTATTCGTCTACATATTAAAAGAGTTTACTAAAAACAGCTTTGGCAAACCCGTCTGTCTGTTCTACTCAACCTATTTGCTTCATTTTTGTTTTATTCCCTCCAGAATGACTTGCCGGTGAATCATGAGACATTGATAGGTCTCTAAGTTCGGCCAACTTTGAGTAATCATAAAATCAAATAATTGAATGATCACTCCATTAATTGCAGGAGAAGGCTAACCCTAACCCGCATTACATTCTGCACTTAGGAGGCTGCTAAGCGACGAACACTTTTATTAATATTCTGGTATGTTTTACCATCACCCTAAGTAATGTCATTGCATGCAGCCATGTTTGAATACTACCTGTCAAGCCAGAGAGTATAAACTTCCTCTGATCACAGAAGAATACTATTCCATGCTAGATATTCATTGATTTTCTAACCTTTTCCAGGTTCCAAATATATTCAACAGATGGCAGAGCATTCCTAATAATGTACATGCTGCTAATAGAAAAAGGTCTACGTACAAACAGGCTCTGTCATGACATATGCCTTAGACATTATCTTGGAACACCTATTGAAGGATAACCTACCTATAGGAAAAAGAATGAAGGCCATGTATCTTAAAAAAGTGCTCTGCCTGGCAAAAAATGCTCCTTCAACACTAACCTATGAGCTCACAAGACAACCATTCAATATAGAAGAACTGCAAGATAAAAATAAAGTGAATATATGGTTGAAAGTTTACCAAACAGACAGCATGATGATGCCAGAATGGATGAATTCTGTCTATGAACTGCAGCATATCATAATGTGGTTCTTATTAAATGTTCACAAAACTTTTGAAAAGGGCAGGCAAAACTATATGACTACGACAGGCAGATCAAGATGAGTTATCTGACCTATGTGCTGCGGAGCAGTACAGGTCCACTAGTAAAAATAGTTACGCGGGAGGATTCCAAACAAAAGGGTTGTTAACTCCTAATAGGAAATAAGTTAGGTCATCAGTTGGTTCACAGGAAAATCTGAATGCTTCTGAAATACAAGTAAATGCCTGTAGATGATGCTCTAAAACATTATTCATTGATTGTTGAATGAAGAGATGTTAAGACCGCTGGACAGCAGTGTATTCATTTCATTTTAGCTATAATAGATTCAAATTTGTTAGTGTGATGAATGAGAACTTCAACATCAGCTATCTTGCAAGCCACAAATAGCTGAATCCTCATTGGACATGGTTCGATCCCCAATAGCACCACCAAAATTATGTGTATAGGGAAATTGGAGAAGAACCGTGGTGGTGATAAAATGAGGCATACTAGGCAAAGTGGGGAGTAAGATCATTTGCCATTACTTTCCTGAGTAACGTATACTACTGGACGAGTTGTGTTTCCGAGACAATAAGATATTTCTCTAATGTTCAACATTGAGAATTATGGTCTTACGAGTACTGTTTTTGTTTTCAGTTTCTCAATGGCTACTGCATTCAAGAGTGTGATGTAGAAGGAGCTAATCAAATATATGGAGGTGGCTTGGACCGAGATTACTTAATAAAGAGCTACCCAGAGGACTTACTAAGAAACTTGACAGAATTAACTCTATCCCAGTGTGGAATGCGTAAGGTCAGTCAACTTATCCACACCTAAATAAGAATACATCACACAGAAACAGTTGTATTTTGAAACAGATTGCTTGTTTTACCATATTCTTTTCTTTTCTTGCTATTGACCTGTCTCAGTCTTGTCCTTGGCTTTGACAATATGAAAGTGGCTGCGGTATGAGTGTTGCTAGTAATGCCATTCCTTATGCAGCCAGTCCCTGCTATGAACGGTGTGAAAATGTCGCTCATAGGGTCGGTTGGTGCACGCATTTCAGTGGGCTTGGCAGATTGATCTGCAATAGCAACTTCTGGCCCAGTGAGGAAAGGAACGGGAAACTACCTCATTCCTCATTTCCCTAGTACACTTCTTCAGTGACACCTAGGCAATCTATGACAGCTAATGGTGGACCTGTTGAGGATCCAACCAGCCTTCGGGCTGAATACCCAACATACACACATCACATATTTAAAAAAGATAGTTTTCTTGTTACAAACATTAAATATAAATTGTGATTACTAGTTGCAGTACTCCCCAGCTACTTTCCGCCGATATTCAGGCGGGCTGTTTCACTCTGAACGTAGCAGTAATCCTATCTATTGGAGATGAGTGGCAGCAGAAGAGACAAATCACATCACAACAATGGTCAATATAATGTTACTGTTCATCAGTTTTATGACCTTTCGATATTGTAGGCTTTCACATTTTGTTTTCTTTCCGATTCTGCAATATTAGAGAAGTCCTTCCTTACTCCCTCTCGTCTTATTCTTCAAATGATCGTTCATTTTCCATTATTTTCTCAATTTTTATAACCTTCACATTTTTTCTTGTTGATACGGATCAGTGACCGCGCTGTTTTACACCTTAAGACAATCATGACAAGAACCATCACCAGTTATGCAGTATTTATTGATAGGACCATTAATAACATAAATATTTGAGAATTTAATTTTAGGCCTTCCACTAAACTACCGTTTCACTCAACACGAATAAAATTACTTATATCCTAGATTTTAGTGCATCAGATTTTCATTAAATTCTCTTCATACATTTTCTCATGATGACCGTATATTTTATGACAGACAGACAGAAATGACGGAAAATGAAAAAGTGCATTTCCTTGTTACTGCGGACATGACCGATACAGACAAAACTCTTACATATAGATGACAGTGCATGTTGTTATTGTCTCCTCTTATCACTTGTCATTGTGCTCATCCTATTCATGTTCCATATCTTTCTAAACATGACTTGCAAGTTGAAATACATTTACAGTCAAACCTTGATACCTCGAATCACCTTCGGAGCTAAATTTTATTTCAAGTTATCAAAATTTCAAGAGAATTCCTGTTTTTGAGCATGTGAAACACATGTATGTATGCATATGTTCAATCCTCAGCCCAAAGGCTGATTGGATCCTCATCAGCTCCATCATTTGTTGTCATAGATGGCCTAGGCATCACTGAAGAGGTGTTCTAGGGAAATTACGAGTGAGGTTACTTCCCCATCACTTTCCTCATTGAGCCAGAAGTTGTTATTACATATCAGTCTGCCAAGTGCACTGAAATACATGCATCAACATCACATCAAATGAGCAATATTTTCACATCATTCGTAACAGAGACTAGCTGAATAAGAAATTACATCAATAACATCAATCACTTTCAGATCAATGAAAGTAACAAAATTCTTCTAGCTCCCACCAGAAACATAGTGCACTGTAAACACTAGATCTCGGCAGCAAATGCATATATACATAGGTACCGGTAAGTAAAATATAAGAGAGCCTTTTTTATTTTAGAGCCTATTTGGTATGCATCTGGTTCGAGGCCGTTAGAGCACGCAAGGAGGGGTCTCTGGGAGGGGATGTCTCATCCATGCTGTGTTCAGTTGATCTCACGATGAGTAAGAGAGATGTACAACCATGTGTTGTCCATCATCATCATCATCAAATTTCTCGTCCAAGAAAATGTTAAAGCTGCTGAAATTAATCATCGGTTACATGCACAGTTTGGCGACAGAACCCAGTTGAAGTACTGGTGAAACGAGTTCAAGGACGGACGTGAGAGAATTGAAAATGTGCTATAACCTCGCAACCTCCACACCAACATCACAGTGCAGAACATTTTGGCTGTTAGGGAGTTCACTGAAGTTGATACGGGAACAACTGTGCTTCGATCAGCCATGGGAGAGCTCTGACAATCATCCAGAAAAGCCTGGAGACCCAAGGCTGCTGAATGAAGAGCAGAAAGCTGCGTGGCTTGCAATTCCCCACAAGCTTCTGACAAGGCACGAGACGGAAGGTGATGCCTTTTTGAAATGAATCATCACTAGTGATGAGACCTGGGTCCACCGCTACAATCTGACGTCAAACAGGGCCAATATGGAGCGGCGGAGGCACGGCGAGAGGGCACTAGTGAAAGCCAAGATGTGCATCTCTGCTGGCAAGGTCTTATCAATAGTCTTCCGGGACTACAGGGGAGCATGATCGACGAACATCGGACCATTACTGCAGCCTACTACTGCAATCTTCTTGGCCAGATTCACGTTGCCTACAGGTCAAAAAGGCGCTCTATCCCAGTCAGATCTGTACTGCTCCATGTCAACAGCAGACCCCACACCGCAAGACTAACCCAGCAAACATGCACACAGATGCCCTGGACTGTCCAGCCACATCCACCCTATAGTCCAGACTTCCACATGTTTTGGCTGCTGAAGGGCGCTCTTGGTGGAGAGTGTTTCACAACCAACGAGGAGGTGAACAGTTTGTCCGCAATAGGCTTCAGACACACCTGGCTACCTTCTTTAAAGATGGCATGAAGAAATTGTCTATCTGATGGCAAAAAACTATTGATAGGATGGGGATGGATGTCGCAAAGTAAGAACAATATAGAATGTAAATAATTTTTATAAATAAAACAGGCTCATTTATATTTGACTTACCCTCCCAGCACATTATAAAATCATATCTATGGGCTGATGTACATAGAGTTTCATTTAACCAGATGTAAAGAAGAAACTCATTTTAATTTTTTTTGCTAGTTACTTTACATCGCACCGACACAGATAGGTCTTATGGCGACGATGGGATAGGAAAGGCCTAGGAGTGGGAAGGAAGCGGCCATGGCCTTAATTAAGGTACAGCCCCAGCATTTGCCTGGTGTGAAAATGGTAAACCACAAAACCATCTTCAGAGCTGCCGATAGTGGGGTTCGAACCTACTATCTCCCGAATACTGGATACTGGCCGCACTTAAGCGACTGTAGCTATTGAGCTCGGTAAACTCATTTTAATTAGAGCACTTTTTGTAGCAATTTGTGGAATACACAACATACCTTGAGGAAAAAATATGTTAGTTTCTTAGGAAGAAATATGTTACTTTCTTATGTTTTTTTTTCTCTCTTAACCATCAGTTGGTCACACCATGCATTTTTAGACTGGGCCTGTTGTTTATTTCTGCTGAGTACACTTGGTTTGGCACCAAGACTTTCCACTCCCTAGTACCTTCCCCCTACATCTCATCCTGTGTTGATGAACTATAGCGAGTATAGCATATAACGAGAACTCCGTTATAGCGACGTTTTAATGTCCCTTCAAAATTTCTACATTAAACTGTGTATCGTCCTTTGCTTACAGCGAGAACCCTATCACTGGTGTATCCGTTATTACGAGCGATTAAGCGCACGCGTTTTTTTCCGTTACCGATATTTATGCACCCCAGCGATGATATTGCATGCGATCGATTACCTTCGGCATCGTTTCCTCGCTATGTGTCCTAGCGATTTCTCTCGTCAACATTCGAGGCGAGTCGATTAGTAATATCCGTCGACAGCTGTTCCGTAAAGATAATTCGAAATGAAAGTGAACATATTTTCGGAATAAATGCGTAAATAACGTGTCCGATAACGATTGTTAACTCGTTAAAAATTAAGGCTGACTAAACGACCGCTGAATTTTGGGGCTAAATACTGCAATTAAGTAAGAATGGAATACACCTCTTGATATGGCAGAGTGTTTAATTGATTTCAGAGGTTAGTTTATATTTTGTCGCGTCTGGTTAAATTACGGAAAAATACTATTATGAAAATGTATAGCGAGAAAGGTATAATTTCTCTACTGGCGCTTGAAGTGTGTTTTCATCATGTATAGTATGGTTTGCATAAAAGAGTGAAATTTGGAGCCTGGCTGAGTGGCTCAGATGGTTCAGGCTCTGGCCTTCTGAAGCTAGCTTGGCAGGTTCAATGATAGATCGTTCCGAAGGTGCTCAAATACTCCAGCCTCGTTTCGGTAGATTTACTGGCACGTAAAAGAACTCTGCGCGACAAAATTTCGGAACCTCGGCGTCTCCGAAAACCATCAAGAGTAGTTACTGGGACGTAAAAAACCAATCATTATTTGAAATTTTTTGTGCCTTTGCTGACAGGACCTAGTGTTTACAGTGCACTATGTCTTCTGGTATGGGCTAGAGCAATTTTGTTACTTTCATTGATCTGTCTCAGCTTTATCCTTGGCTTTGACAAAATGAAAGTGACTGAGGTATGAGTGATGCTAGTAATGCCATTCCTTCTGCAGCCAGTCCCTGCTATGAATGGTGTGAAAATATTGCTCATAGGGCTGGTTGGTGCATGCGTTTCAGTGGGCTTGGCAGACTGATGTGTAATAACAACGTCTGACTCGGTGAGGAAAGCAACGGGAAACTACCTCACTCCTCATTTCCCTAGTACGCCTCTTCAGTGATGCCTAGGCCATCTGTGACAGCTGATGGCGGAACTGTTGAGGATCCAACCAGCCTTCGGGCTGAAGACTAAATACATAGTATGGTTAAGTTAGGATGCGTGACGCTGTTTGAATAAGAAAACTGAAATGTTTGCAACAAAATGCGATCGATCATCTTCGATACGGTAGGCTATACAATAGTTTTCTCACTTTGTGCTTTTGCGAGCTCTCTCGTTGACATTCAATGGCAATGTTGGAGTTGATTAGTAATACCCATCGACTGCTGTTCTCTAAAGAAAATTCGAAATGAAAGAGGATAACACGTTTTCGTAATAAATGCGTAAATAACGTGGCTGATGGTAGTTGTTAACTCGTTAAAAATAAAGGCTGAAGTAAACAATATCTTAATTTTAATGTTTTATACGGATATTAAGTAAGAATGTGATACACCTCAAGATATGGCAGAGTACATCACTGATTTCAGAGTATATTTCATATCTTCTCGCGTCTAGTCACGGCTATTTACATGTAAATTTTTCGCAAGGAGGTTATTTCTCTACATGCGTTTCAAATATGTTTTCATGATAGGCTACGTATACGGTTAGGTTGGGTGACGCTGTTTGAAGAAGAAAGCTAAGGTGTTTGCCACAGAAATCTCTGGAGTGATACCGGTACCGGATTTCTCCGAATCCAAGACTTTTTTCTCTCAGAATCTCATGTGAAAACTCAAGGGTTGTTGCATTTGCGGCCTATCAGTAAGTTAATGGATACCGGTACCACTGGCAACTACCGCGGTAAACACGCTGCTTCTTTTCACACGCGCACAGAACTCGTTGACAATAAACGACCGCCTCTTTACTACACATCGCTAGCCGCGACAACCGGTTGTACAGTGCCTGAGTTTTTCTCCAATCTGCAGAATGGCATCAAAACATGCGACCCTTCGAATTCTTAGAAAAGCCATGGCTATTCTGTGGCAGAGTCATAACGCGTCTATTGTACTTGACGCTTAGTAAAATTAAGGTTTATAGACACAGGAATATTTTCGTGATGGATAGTCGTATTGTAAAGATAGAAAAGGTATTGCCGGCAAATTTTCAACGGGTTCCAGTCGATATTATGATGCTCATTTTAAGTTAATGTTTAATAAACACTCGGAAATGTAGAATAATTGTGCAGCCACAAGAAAAAAACGCATAGGCCTAACTAAAGCCAATATTTGGCGTTAGCGTGAAGACAAAGAGCTAAAAAAAAAAAAAAAAATGCGTACTGTACAAAAATGCATTCAGTGGACCGCAACAAGGTCGCTTTAAAGAAGTCGAAGATGAAATTGTGAGGTATGTGCACGAAAATCGCAAGGGCGGAATGGCCGTACCGTATCGCAATAAACTCGTTCGTTGACTTTCAACGTTCGCGATTAGGCCTATACATCGCTAGCCGCTGAATTTGGCCGAACCCGACAAGCGAGACGTGCGTGTAGCGGTAGCCGGTTATATCTGACGCTGCGTAAAAGTAATAGTTTTATAGACAGCAAGAATAATTTCCTGATGGATCGTTGTATTGTAGAGACGCATAGAATAGGTAGGTATTGCCGGAAAATTTTCAACGAGTTCTCTTCGGTATTATGATGCCAATGTTAAGTTAATGGTCCTTAAACACACGGAAATAAAGAATAATTGTGCAACCGAAAAAAAAAAACTACGGCGTGACGAAAGTCAATGTTCGGCGTCTAAAAAGTCTAAAAATGCGTGGGCCTACTGTACAACAAAGCATTCATATGATTTTACAAACTTCTTTTTGAACCTGATTTAATTTTTTTGAAGGAAAAAGTGGGGTTCATCTTGGATTCGGAGCAATACGGTACTATATTTTTTTCAGAATTAAATTAAACACACACGTTCACGTAGTATCGGATTACGAAAAATAACAAACAAGTAAGCCGTAGTGTGGATATCATCTGCGGAAACAGAAGTTTTGAACAAACTGATTGCCGTTTCATACAGATTTTAAAGTGCATGAAGGGTTTTCCGACTTTTATACAAAAATCGGATATAACGACAATCCGTTATGGCGAGTAATTTTTCGCTGTTATGAATTCTCGCTATAACGAACTTATACTGTATTTATATTTGTTCCTGTAAGCCTCCATGGCTCTCACCGCTGGATACCATGGTTCAAATCCCGGTCACTCCATGTGAGATTTGTGCTGGACAAAGCGGAGGCAGGACAGTTTTTCTCCGGGTACTCTGGTTTTCCCTGTCATCTTTCATTCCAGCAAACTCTCCATTAACATTTCATCTGTCAGTCACTTATCATTGCGACAGGCTTCAGCAGCTGGCACAATACCTATCTTCGCCACTAGATGGGGCTTCATTCATTCCATTCCTGACCCGGTTGAATGACTGGAAACAGGCTCAGATTTTCATTTAATTTGTTCCTGTACAGACCTGTCTACAGCTATTAAAACTATTTAAAATAGTTGACAATACACTTTTATAATTGAAAATCATTTCTTCAAACTCACATGCCAAACATGTAGGCAGCAATACATAGGACAGTCTGGAAGAAGTTTGGCTATAAGGTACAAAGAATATGTTAATGCGGTCAAACGTAAAATATATTTGGCAATGGAAGATCATGTGGTTGAAAAGAATCATAAATTTACAGACATTTCTAATGACATGGAATTAATACATTCGGCCAAAAGTTTTAGAAAGTTTATAAATTTATCTTGGTAAAAAAAATCACTTTGAATCAACTTTGAATGAAAGAAGTACAGATGAGAACCTGTTTTATAAACTAGCATTTAATCATTTTAGGAACAAAAAAAGAAAAAAGATAAAATTTGAAGATCTTGAATTTATTTAGATATTCTCATTCAACATCGTCTAAATAATTTTTTATAATTTTTGTAATATATCACTAATGTTTGTTTATTCATTGATAAGCTGAATTTATGTATAATGCTTCTTTAAATTTGGGCTAAACAAAAGGTAGTGTTAAATTGTTTTCATTGTTTGACTAGACTTCACTGATGAAGGGAATGTACTATGTTCCTGAAACATCTATGAATAAATAATGAATAAATAATGAATAAATAATCTTCGATTGTAAAGTGTATTGACAAGGTGGAACAAGCACATACTATTTTAAATAGTTTTTAGCAGCATTTCTTACCTATGCACTCAATTGCTACGAGCAAATGCTTCAATACCCAGCCTAAAGCTCCATGCGTGACAAACTGTAGGCCTATGTGTCGCTTTTACAGCGCTACATTCCTGTGCAACTAATTAAGATTGTCTAATTTGTGTGCAATTTAGTTTTTGTTTCCATATTATGACAAAAATAAAAAAACAGAACAGATCAGAGAATTACTTCTATAATGTGATTCAGATCATCAACGTTCTGCTGAAGACAGTGAAGATCGAGATGAGTAGGGTTATCAGTCCATAGACTGGTTTGATGCAGCTCTGCAAGAAATAAATTTCATAATAAATCTGTATTGTCTGTCTCAATAATTTACAATTTACAATACAATATTCTCTTTTATTTTATTTTAAGGAAAGGGACATCTTTTGTCTCTTCTATTGAAAAAACGTCGATGTGATCTCATGTTGGAAGCCTTGAGTACATGAATGTCTGATC
Source organism: Anabrus simplex (assembly GCF_040414725.1). NCBI lineage: Eukaryota > Metazoa > Arthropoda > Insecta > Orthoptera > Tettigoniidae > Anabrus > Anabrus simplex. The sequence goes on along the minus strand of NC_090273.1, from coordinate 157,124,813 downwards.
AAACAGGGCTTGTTTATAGGTAGAATAACTCAATGTTGGATTGTATGATGTTGCCAGACAGTTCTTGCAATCCATATGAACACTGCAGGGGAAAAACGGGGAATGTCCATTTGAGCTAATTTTTCGCTAGAGCATTTTAAAGGTTTAGAGCAAGAGTCCTGCAAAATTATTTTACTTTTATTCACGCTAACATTTATTTCACATTACACACACATAATTGGACTAAAAAATAGGAATATTGTATAAAACACATAGAGAAATTAATTTATACATAACTAGCAAGATACCCGTGCTTCGCTACGGTATTATACTAACATTTATAATTGAATGCTTATTTTTTAGATATATAATCCGCCGAAATTCGCGATCTGACTCGTTTTCTGCGAGAATCCGCCAAAATTCGCGACCTAACTCGTTTTCTAATAGATTACGGCAAGTTTCCTCCCACTTTTCAATCTTTCTTTCCAGCAATCGATTTCGTACTTCCCGGGCTAGGTCCAGGTATTCCACCCGGTCAGTTGTGTCCCTAAATCTTTGCCATCTTTTCCTATAAGCATTTTTAATATTGATCAAATCCTTCAGGAGATCCGGCGTGGTGTCGTCTTGGGTGCCTTGGCGGTACTGAACCCGCGGCCGGACTGCATTCTTAGTCATTACCCGTCCAGGACCCATTTCCAGCGCGGTCCGCACATTTGACGACGGTTCAGAACATTATTATTATTATTATTATTATTATTATTATTATTATTATTATTATTATTATTAGTATATGTTCTGGACCCCACAGCAAGATGCAAGACCTCTACTTGGCGGTAAATTACATCTGCTGCCATTGTCTTTGTCAGCAATGTGAACAGCACCATTGTCGCGCGTAGGCAAGTGTACGGGATTTCTGGCGATACGAATGACATACTTCCGTGCGTTATTGACCTTATTATAGAGGTGAACAATTTGACGGTCAATCACATTACTATCGTTTATTTCAAATGTGTTTAAATTGTTATTTATATGCCAGGAGATTCTACTGTAATCTAAGAACGTTCTCCGAAGGAAAAGGTGGCTGTTAAAAACGAACCCAGGAAAGATTAAAAATGATCGGTTTATGATCAGAACAAGTACATCGAAAATATAAAGCCTATTTCCATTCATTCGACAGGGTCAGGAATGGAATGAATAAAGCCCCATCTTGCGGCGACAATAGGAACTGTGCCGGCTGCCGAAGCAATCCTCTGGGGAAATTATCGATGAATGACAAATGAAATTAAATATTGGACAGTGTTGCTGGAATGAATGATGACAGGGAAAACCGGAGTATCCGGAGAAAAACCTGACCCGCCTCCGTTTTGTCCAGCACGAATATCACATGGAGTGACCGGGATTTGAACCACGGAACCCAGTTGTGAGATGCCGGCGCGCTGCCGCTTGAGCAACGGAGGCTCCTTATAAGTACATTATGAACAGTAAAGTCAATTGGTCTCACCTCCTTTTACACCCCACCGCCGTTAAGTTTATTTACCCCCCCCCCCCCCAAAAAAAAAATTAAAAGGAGGAGTGTTTCTTTATGTTTAAAGGAGATTCCAAACACCAATGTTGACGTCTATTACCTTAAGTTTTGAGATGTAAGTATCCCCATAAAAATAAATCACATTTTTTCACTTCCTTTCACAATCCTCCCCCCCACCCCCTAAGTGAAATTTCCGGCAAAAAAGACTTGTTTCTTTAATAGTAAAGGATATTTTAAATACCAAATATCACGACTCTAACTTCTTCAGTTTTTGTTTTATGAGTCCTCATGAAAGGAATTTAACTCCTTTTCACCCCCGCCCCCCAAGATGGTTCCCCCCAAAAACGCGTTTTACTTAGTTTATAAAGGAGATCCAAATACCAGTTTTCACGTCTGAAACAACTGTAGTTTATATTAGATGTATGTATTCTCATACAATTAAGTCAATTAATTTTTCTTTTACCCCCCCCTCTTCATTGGATTTTCTGAGAATACGTGTTTCTTTACTTTTAAAGCAGATTCCAAATATCAAATTTCACGTCTGTAACATCTTCATTTTTGAGATATCAGTAGCCTAATTAAAAGAAATCACTTTTACTCCCCCCCCCCCCCGCCAAAGTGGTATTTCCGAAAACCAAAAATACACGTTTCTTTACTTTTAATAGAGATAAGAAATATCATTTTTCACTTCTGTAACATGTTAAGTTTTTTGAGATATACTGTAGAAATTCTCATTTTAAAATTTCACCCCTTTTTATTTCCCCTTAAGTGGAGTTTCCAAAAACAGATCAGCTGTTTCTTTACATTTACAGGAAATTCCAAATACCCACTTTTTACGTCTGTACCATTTTACGTTTCTCAGATATTCTGTAGATATAGTCTTTCGAAAAATTCACCCCAATTTGTCACTCCTTTTAACTGCCAGTAATTGGATTTTCAAAGAAAAGCGTGTTTCTTTATTTTTAAAGGAGATCCCATATACTAATTTTCAGTTCTGTAATATCTTCAGTTTCTGAGATATATTTATCCTCATTAAAGGCATTCAACTCATTATTCACCCTTTTACACCCCTCCTATTGGGATTTACATAAAACAAAAAAATACACGTTCCTTTATTTTTAAAAGAGATTCTAAATACCAATTTTACATCTGGAAACTTTTAAAGTTTTGAGATGTAGACACACTCATTTTAAAAATTCACCCCCCCTTTTCACTCCCCATTATTTGGATTTTCCAAAAACGAAAAAATACCTGTTTCTTTATTTTTGAAGTAGATACCAAATACCAATTTTCAGGTCTGTAATATCTTCAGGTTCTGAAAATAATATAAGTAGCCTCATTAAAGGCATTCAACCCATTTTTCACCCCTTTCCACCCCTCCTATTGGGATTTTCCGAAAACAAAGAATACGTATTTCTTTATTTTTAATGAATATTCTAAATACCAATTTTTACATCTGTAAACTTTAAATGTTTTGAGATACAGATGCACTCATTTTAAAAATTCACCCCCTTTTCACCCTCCCAGTAATTGGATTTTCAAAAAACAAAAAAATACGTGTTTCTTTATTTTTAAAGGAGATCCCAAACACCAATTTTCAGGTCTGTAATATCTTCAGTTTCTGAGATATAAGTATCCACATTAAAGGCATTCAACTCCTTTTTTGCCCTTTTTCAGCCCTCCGATTGGGATCTTCTGAAAACAAAAAAATTCGTGTTTCCTTATTTTTAAAGAAGATTCTAAATACCAATATTTACGTCTGTAAACTTTTAAAGTTTTGAGATATAGATACACATTTGAAAATTTCACCCCTCTTTTCACCCCCTTAGCGACGATATATCCAAAAATCCTCTCTTAATGAGCACCTACATCTTAATATGAATATATTCCCAAAATTTCATTTCTTTATGTCCAGTAGTTTTGGCTCGGTGATGATGAATCAGTCAGTCAGTCAGTCAGTCAGTCAGTCAGTCAGTCAGTCAGGACAAGTTATTTTATATATATAGATTAAAAACACCCTGGTGTCGGATATATGTATGGAATAGTCCAACTTGTATGGAATGGGTGTAGTCCAAGCATCCTATGAATCTTTCATTTTATCTTCCTCTCTTGAATGAGGAAGTGTGGAGACCTTGTAATATCCCTGCAGAATTCTTTCAGTGCCTGCAGATCCTTATATTTTTGATGTGATATTGACAATGGTCCTGAAATAAAGAGAGAATTAATGTTTTACTATTAGTTTTAGTATTAGTCAATAGCATTGTTTTATTGTACAGTTTTTAAAAGGCTTGTATTTGTTTAGCTTTTGTCATACCTGTGTACAATTTATCTCTGACCTCCTCAAGGACTGCCATTTTCTTCGCTCCTGAATCATAGATGGTAGAGCAGCTACAGGTGATTCCCAATGCCCATTGTATGTGTCCCTGTTCTTCATGAAACGTGGGTGGTGGATAGTAACCTCCCACTCCTTGACTGGCCTTATAGGAAACGGACGTTTTTTTCCGAAAAATTGGTATCAGATATTTGGTCCAGCTTCTGATCATCTCTTGGTCGACCTCGACCTCAACCTAGCTGACCGTATCTCTTCATACCAATCTTGTGGCAATTCTGCTCTTTTCTTCTGGTTAATGATGGCCATATCTCTGTCACATTCCATGTATGAGTGCCCACGCATTGGGAAGGTTATTCTAACAAAATCTAAACATCTGGTAACAGAGAAAATGTAATGCAAGAACCTGAAGACTGTATAGTTTTTATTCTGGCCACAACAGGAATCACAGAAAATATACAACTCTCTAACTGCTGATTTCAGTACTGTGAACAAAAAGTGGAAAAGCATTGAGCATACTTCATCAGCCCCTTTTTTAGTAACAGTTTCTGGCTAAGAGTAAAAAAAACTGCCTTGCCAACTGACAACACATGGATATTGAATGAGAAGACACCCAGTTGCCTCTTGTATAAATGTCATTGGTTGATACATTAGGTACATGCAAATTTTTCTGGAAATCCATTGCAACAACTTCTACATGGGAATTTTTTGCATACAAATTTGTATTTTTAATTTTTCTATTCTACCTTTTCAATACAATTGATTTTGTGTTGTTAGAAGTTCACATTGCTACAACACTACATTAAAAGGGACATGTTTCGCTTGGTTTCAAGCATCCTCAGCCTTTGTCATTTATCTCAAGGTTGATTCATTGATTCTAATAACGTTGATGTCCAAAACACAGTAATATCCTCACAATAACAAGATTTGGCTAAAATTCTGGTCTTCAAAAGTGGTAACAAACATCTTCCCCAAAATTACCATGCAGTCTCAATTGTTCCCATATTATCTAAAATAATTGAATCAGTTATTTATAGTCAACTTAGTAAATACTTTGAAAATCACTCCCTGTTGCCCAGTAATCAATATGTATACCAATACAAATGATCCTTTACTGGACATTATAAATTTTCCAGCTAACTCATTCCTGGTTGCCAGCGTTTCACCCCCGTGTGCTAGGCTGCACTCATCAGTTGGTACCTAGCACACCTACCAAAACGCATGGCTAGTAGTGCATACCGTGGAGGCCACTGCGTAGGCTAATTGTAGCCACCGGCAGTGCCAATGCACTATGAGATACTTTGTCTCATTACCAAACACTGATGCCTGCTTGGCCATCAGATGATATAGATGTTGATTCCCATAGGGATTCTGAAATATTTGTTCCGAATGAGTAAATTTATAATACCAATACAAATGGTCCCTTATTGGACATTATAAATTTTCCAGCTAACTCATTCCTGGCTGCCAGCGTTTCATCCCCGTGTGCTAGGCTGGGCTCATCAGTTGGTACCTAGCACACCTACCAAGACGCATGGCTAGTAGTGCATACCGTGGAGGCCACTGCGTAGGTTAATTGTAGCCACCGGCAGTGCCAATGCACTATGAGATACTTTGTCTCATTACCAAAAACTGATGCCTGCTTGGCCATCAGATGATATAGATGTTGCTTCCCGTAGTAATTCTGAAATATTTGTTCCGAATGAGTAAATGTATAATACCAATACAAATGGTCCGTTAATGGACATTATAAATTTTCCAGCTAACTCATTCCTGGCTGCCAGCATTTTGCCCCCGTGTTCTAGGCTGGGCTCATCAGTTGGTACCTAGCACACCTACCAAGACGCATGGCTAGTAGTGCATACCGTGGAGGCCACTGCGTAGGTTAATTGTAGCCACCGGCAGTGCCAATGCACTATGAGATACTTTGTCTCATTACCAAAAATTGATGCCTGCTTGGCCATCAGATGATATAGATGTTGATTCCCATAGGGATTCTGAAATATTTGTCCTGAATGAGTAAATTTATAATACCAATACAAATGGTCCGTTATTGGACAATATAAATTTTCCAGCTAACTCATTCCTGGCTGCCAGCGTTTTGCCCCTGTATGCTGGGCTGGATGTGTCCATCAATAATTTTAAAAGAAAACTGTATAACTGGATGTTAGAAAATTCATTTTATGACGTAAAGGAATTCTTAGAAATGAAAACTGTTAATATAGACTTTTAATAACTGTATATAGATAATAGAAATAATACTGTAGTATTGGATGACAAAACCTATTTCATGTAAATGATCAATGGTGAATAAATATTATTCTTATTCTTATTCTTATTAGTTGTAGACGGTGAAATGCAACTATTGGTCGTTTCCTCGAATTAGTGTTGATTTGACGAGCAGATTTTACATTGGAAGTAGTTCATTTTTATGAGAGCCTAGTCAAAAGGGATGTCATTCCGAGAATCTTGAGGTGTTAATATGTTTTCTTTTTACAATATTTAAATGATGGTGTGTCTCTTTGACTGCTACTACAATGCCTCATGGTACTTGTTACATTACGGTGCTTTTGAAATATAATATATATAATACAAGGAGTGCTAACAGAACAAGTAGTTCTCAAGAGGCTAGGAGTAACACTAGACAATTACACAGCAGAAAGAAAAATATACCAAAAGCCCAATTTGGAACATACGAGAACCATTCAAATTCTACCTCACATTAGAAAGTGTTTATTCACCAACAAGTTTGTTCATAAACAATATTCTTGTATTGACAACATAAAATTAATGCCAATATATTTTGTGCAAATGTTACTCCAGCAACATCGAGAACAAGTTAAATGTTCATAACATAGGCAATTGTTAATATAGTTTCAATGACAATCATACAAGTCAAGCAACATTGAATCAATACAATTAGTCAGATCTAAAAAGGTTTTTAAAAATAATTTTAAAGGATGTTCACCAGATGAGTTTCGTCAATAAAATGTTAGACTTAGATAGATTTTAGACAAATATGTTTTAAGTTAAAGATATAGTTTTATTGTTATATGACTTCTAAAATATGGTATTATAAGATTTGTCAATCAGGTTTACAAGCATAATTTAATCCAATAGAATAGATTCATGTTCTTATATAACCTTAAGTAAATGATAATTGGCTGATGATGGTCACGAAAAAGGAGCGAAATATGTACCATATCAACAACTTAATAAATATGTAAGTTTTTATTACGTTATTATTGTATTGAATAGGTGGTATTTAACAAAATTATAAGAATTTGTATCGCAAACTTCCCATTTTGTAACTCGTCTTCCAATTTTCCAATTTATTTTTAATTCTTCCTATTTTTGACCAGTACAACCTCCTGTGTGGTCAATACTCTTCCCCTAGGATAGAGGATAAATTCTTATGTGCTTGTGTAATTTATGCAACCTCATTTTCAAGCGTATTTAGTTGATGCGTTATTTTATGAGTGTATCATTCGTTGCCTTCATGTATCGTGTTTCCTGCTCGCTACAGCAGCGTGTGTGCTTTACAGCTGGGTATTCCAGACGGCAATCGTCCTACAAGCAAGAGAGGCTAGCATGTGGTAGTGACTCTGTTAATCGGGACAAAGGAATGAGTTTGTTATTGTGTGGTTCGCGCACTGCTAACATTGTTTCTGTGCATAACTTAGTTGGAGTTTTAGGCCACGTGTTTTGTCTTGCGGTTCTGTACTTTTCCCCTGTCAAAGTTGTATGTTAATAATGTATGAGACATATTGCTCTATTTTGTGTGTGTTAGTTTCGCGTATTTCAGTGCATCTGCGTTCATTCTTACTTCATAATTTTAATGAGTTGAATCTATTTCAGTGAGTTGTGTCGGTGACAGTTTCTGGTATTTTCTCTTCACTTTATGGCCACAAAACATAACGCACATTATCTCCATGTGTTCAGAGATACCTGTAAAATTAAATTTCCATTCATTTTACAGTCAAATTATATATTTTGTTGGTGTGATATAAATATTATTATTCATATGTATGTGTCATAAATAAGGGTGCTTAGGTACATTAGGTACATTATCTTGTAAACATTTTTATGTGTTCTTAGTTTAATATTTTAAATTTAGTGATCAAATCATGTTGTAACTGTAGATATGTGTGCCTTTTATCCTGTCCTTTTTTCACTTAGACCATGGTGCTTGTGCATTAGCTTCTGGTGTTCTTAGTGGTGTGTTTGGCTGCTGCTTTCATCTTAGTACCTTGACCTTTTCTGTTGGCTCAGTAATCCTTCATTTTGTTGCTGAACTCTTTTTTGTGTTCCTTGAACCATTCCCTCGTCTCATTATGGTTAGCTTCTGTTGGGAAGGGTCTAGTTTAGATAATTGAATGTGGAGGTTGCTTTTGTTAATTATGATGGCATTATAAACATTAAGTTCTCCCAGACCCTTCTCTAATTGCTGCATCCACAGCAATCCACTGGCTTTACCCTTGCTGGTTACTTTGAAGATCTTATACGACAGTCTGTGGGGATCCATTCTATAGGTGTCTGTAGAAAGCCAGCCGTTTCCTTCTGATGGCATCTGTGATAGTTTCTTGGTGTTTGTAGAGTTGACGGTTTGGTTTGTACCATTGCCTTCCATCTGAGAGAAACTTCCTTTTTTCTTTTTTTAAAATACATAATTATATTTATGTTGCACTGACACAAATACGTTTTCGGTGACGATGGGACAGGAAAGGACTTAGAGTGAGAAGGAAGTGACCATGGCCTCAATTAAGGTACAGACCCAGCACAGACTCAGATAAAATAACAATATCATCAGAAAGTCTCAAAGTTTGAATTTCGTATCCTCAGATTGTGATTCTCTTTAATAATTCGTGTTTCATTTCTTTTACCACCTGTTCTAAGTGACCATAGTACAGATACTGAGCAGTCGGAAGATGAGGATCATGGACTATCACGATATATGGCATAAACAATCAGTCCAATGTATTTGTGCTCTCCACCTCAAGCTGCGAGGTGACTGCCACATGCATTTACTAGGTGTTCAAGGACCAGCAAGAAGTGTACTTCAGGTTTTGGGATGTCGGACTTACTGTGCAAATGGTTGACAAAATTATTTGATGCACAAATATAAAGGTTGCAGAGAGTAGGAGCAAGTATGACCAAGAAAGGGATGCCAAAGACACCAACTTCACAGAAAAGAAGGTGGCATTTTTTGGACTTTTATACATGGCACGTGTCCTTAAATCATGTCACCTAAATCTTGAATATCTGTACCAAACTACTCCACAGGAGTCGAATATTTAAAGACAATGGTGTCTCAAGCGGATGAGGTTCCTACTACAACATAAATACAAGAATAGACAGACATCACTATGATAAATTAGCACCAATTCATTAAACATACAAACAGTTTAATAACAATCGTAAACAACATTACTCTATTGGTGAGTATGGAACAGTTGAGGAAATGCTGAAACCATTTTGAGGATGTTGCCTGAACCGACAATACACAAAATCAAAACTGGCTAAATATTGTATTAAGGTATACTGCTCAGCACACCGCTGTTCTATCACACCGTGTGTGCATGAGGACTAACAGACAAATGTGGTAGAAACAATAAATAAAACCAACGAGCCACCTGGTGACGAACGAGTGTACCACTACAACTCTAACGGTAAAGCGTTCCTAAATTCAAACCTGCATTACTCTAGAAGTCTTCCTCGTGAACAGTCGAGATTTTCTTCTGAAGACTCAGAGTAAAGTTCTCTGCGAAACATAAGGGGTTTCACCTTGTTTTCTTGACACGGTATCTCTTCCTTATTTTATGCTTCAACGAATACTGCTGGAGTCTCCTCATATTTTATTTACCTGGGAAATATTAAACAAAGTCCTAAAAGCTCTCTCACGAGAACTGTGCATTGAATACAGAACCCTACGTAAGGAACTTAAATTCCACCAAGGATGACATTGCCAGCATCTCCTGTAACAGTGGTAAGTAATGCCACTCAGTTTAATTTAATCTAATTTAGTACATTTTCATCCTCGATAATGTATGCATGTTGGGATCTGTTGCCAACATAACTGAGTGTACCCACCTCACTGTGGAGATAGTTCTGCAACTAACCTGTCCTGAGTTACACATAATGGTCACTGTTGATAACTTTACTTTTAACAAGAAAAACATGAAAATTTGTGCTAATAAACTGCTTTGAATCTCACAATGACAGAGCTCTTGCACCAACTTACCAGACAAGAAGGGAACAGTTTCCTTGCATTTGTTAAGTTGCTTACCAAATAGCTCTAAATACTTTTTTCTTAATTGTCTCCTATATATTTATTTATCGTGTCAGAAGTACAAAGTAAGAGAAATAACTCTGTTACTTCTGGTGTGAGAGAATCAGCTGTCTAGGAAGAGTCCTAGTCCATTGCCCAGGAGACACTCGGATGTATAACAATATCACATGCAAATACACCCTACTGGGAGGTTTCTCTCGTGTCACCCAATTGTCTCCTAATGAGCTGTAAGGAAAATATTGCATGGTATGAAAGAAAATATACTGTGAATATTGAATTTTTACGACCACATTGTAATCGAAAGCGACTTTCAACCTATTAGGTCGTGTTACGTACATCCAGTACGAGTTGAAGGGATGTTAAGTACAGAACAAAAATGGCCAACCAGACACCAGTGGGATCCGAATCCACAACCTCCCGATTTTGCGTCGGTTGCTCTACCAATTGAGCTATGGTGGCCTAGGCCATCTTTGTTCTGTTGGAAAGGATCTAAGCTTAAACGCACTCTACAGTGTGATGGTAGTAGTACCAGACCTGTAGCTTAATAGGTTGAAAGGTTGAAAGTCGCTTTCGAAAATATACTGTATTTCTCTCTCAAATGAGTAATAACAATTCATGTTTGCTGTGGGGTGAGAACAGACTTCCACCAAATTATTTTAAGTAGAACACCTTCAAGGCTAAGTCACAGGCTGTGAATGTTGCAGGTGTCACTGAGTGGAGAATTGCTGCCAGTTCTCCGGAGCCTAGATCTGAGCTTCAACAGCGTGACCAGTCTGTGGGGTTTCCGTAAACTGCCCTCCCTGAAGACGCTATGTCTGAGCTACAACCACATTCAACAGTTCGATCCCCACCCAGAAGATGCAGTGCACGAAGAGCCTTGCAGTACCATGTGCTTCGAGAAGCTGGAGACACTATACCTTAATAACAACAACTTGACCTCTCTGAAGAACCTCAACCTCGGTGCCATGACTTGTATTAAAACCTTGTTTTTGCATGACAATGATATTACAAGTCTTGATGGTTAGTCCTTTTGCTTTTTACCAATAAAAGTGTACATTTTAAATTAGAATAATACTGTAATGTGGATCACATCTGAAATATTGAAAATTTTAAAAAGAAAGAGAGGAATGAAGAAACAAAGAAAGAATGGGAAATGAGCCCATTTCAAAATTGAAAGTGCGTAAGTTCCTCCATTTATTCTCCTTGTTTACCTAAACATTGCATATCGTAATACAACTTACATTTTACAAAAACTTTAGTTCACCGGGCGAGTTGGCCGTGCGCGTAGAGGCGCGCGGCTGTGAGCTTGCATCCGGGAGATAGTAGGTTCGAATCCCACTATCGGCAGCCCTGAAGATGGTTTTCCGTGGTTTCCCATTTTCACACCAGGCAAATGCTGGGGCTGTACCTTAATTAAGGCCACGGCCGCTTCCTTCCAACTCCTAGGCCTTTCCTATCCCATCGTCGCCATAAGACCTATCTGTGTCGGTGCGACGTAAAGCCCCTAGCAAAAAAAAAACTTTAGTTCATTATCCACTTAATCAAAACTAAAGTTTTGTAAAATGTGAGTCATATCCATCAGTACAGGCCCAACTATGAAATTTTTTGCTTATTCCATATCTTAATACTGTATAATACGTCTTGTAAACACTGATGCCTTCATGGCTCGTATTCTGTGAAACATAAAGAGTTTCACCTGTTTTCTTGACATGGCACAAGCCCATATCATGTCAACAATATGTATTATAAGAAAGTAGTGTCTGTCCTTGCATTCATTTCTGTTGTCAGGATTTTGAAAGGGATGGTAATATAGACAATGTGGAAATGTTATCAATCACTGTTTAAAGCTTTGTCTGTCTGTCTGTCTGTCTGTCTGTCTGTCTGTCTGTCTGTCTGTCTGTCTGTCTGTCTTCCTTTCATTCTGTTTAGATTGAATAAATGCAAAATCTGATAATCCATTTTGCATGAAACTTACCAATTATACTTGACCTATCCAAGGCATTTGATAGAATAGATCATGGGAGACTGCTGACAAAAATGAGGTCTACTTGACTAGATGAAATAGTGATTGAATAGATGGCTAAATTTCTAGGAAACAAAACTTACAGAATTGCAGTAGATGAAACATTATCTGATCCTCTAATGATTAAGTTCGGAATTGCTAAAGAGAGTATTATTAGACCTTCTTTTGTTTTCTTACATATATATATATAAATGATAAGAGTAAATAACTGGAATCAGAGATAAGGACTTTTCCAAATGATGTTGTACTGTATAGAGACAGAAATAAGTTATAGGATTACTTAACGAAGTTGTGAGATGAACAGCAGATGGTTGTGAAAAGTGCCACAAAATTTTGGAAGTCTATACTCCTCCTCCTCCTCCTCCTCCTCCTCCTCCTCCTCCTCATCATCATCATGCACCACTCATCTGCATTTAGAGCTGTCGGCCAGGTAGCAGATATGCTACCATTTGTTTACCTGATCTTTTCTTAAATGACTTTAAAGAAACTGGAGATTTGTCGAACATCTCCCCTGGTAAATTATTGCAATCTGTACTTCCTCTTCCTATAAACAAATATTTGCCCCAAAATTGTCCTCTTGAATTCCAACTTTATTTTCAAACTGTGATTTCTCCTACTTTTAAAAACTCCATTCAAGCTTATTTTTGTTAGCTAATATCATTCCATGCCATTTTTCCAGTGACAGATTGGGACATACCACTTAGTGGAGCAGTACCTCTGTTACTCTAATTGTTCCCAGCACTAACTTTGTAACATTTTTGTAATAATACTTGTTGATATAGATGTTGATTACAATAGGAAACTTGAAATATTTGTCCCAAATTAGTAAATTTATAATGCCAATGTAGGCCCAGTTGATCTGTTATTTGACATTATAAATTTTCCAGCTAACTCATTCTTGGTTGCCAGCATTTCACCCCAGTGTGCTGATTTGGGCTCATCAGTTGGTAAATAGCACACATGAAACAAACGTACGCTGTGTGTTGATCGGCGCTACAGTATAAGTTTTGGTTCATATAGTTCTCGGAAAAATATACATGGCAGCAAAATATAGCTCCATATATCATATTCTTCTTCCTTTGAAATCGTGTCAGAACCGTGTCAACTCAAAAGCAGTATGCACGTAATGGCAGCGTGCGAACATACACTGAATGACAGTGATTTGGTGAATCACGATCAGATATTAATGACTGTGATATTGATTTTATGTACTAATTATTACATAGATTTATCTCTTGTACAAATGGACTAAAAACCATATATTATTAGTTAAGGGTATAGGCTACATTGAACTTCAAAAAAATTGAAAGCCTACTTGTTTCAATGCACTAATTCCATGGTAAGGGATCTATAAATTGTTCTACAGTTTTTATAGATATAAAGTAGAAAGTATGAACTAAAATAGAGTGAAAAATAATTACCTAAGTTCAAAATTAGTATTTAATTTAAAAATCCAAAATTAGTGAAAAATGGCCAGTCCAGAGAATTATAATGTATGAAAGCCTACAAGACCTCAATCTGTTAACTTGGGAATGTGAGTTGGAGACTGTGGGGCCCTTATCTGAGTCCTGGCATTGCTTCCACTTACTTGTGCCAGGCTCCTCACTTTCATCTATCCTATCCAACCTCCCTTGGTCAACTTTGGTTATTTTCTGACTCCAGTGGTGTTACAAAAATACCTTCACGCCCTTGTTTTTCCTTTTACCAGTACCTCTGTTTTTTCTCCTCTGATTAGTGTTAATAGTGGATGGTTGCTTGTGTTTCTTCCTCTTAAAACAATAATCCCTACCACCACCACTTGGTCTTATCTCAATCCATTCAGTGGGAGTACCGCCCCTGAACCGGATAGAAGTTCCGAGACTTCTCTCGCAGGCCACCGATGCCATGACTAGGTCCACTGTTGAACAGTAAAGGTTGCATTTAGTAATTTTTGCTTTCAGCTTGCTATAGCCTACAAGACCCTTCACATGTTTATAGGCTGTGAAATTTTGCTTTTTGCTTCACCAAGATGATGGAATTTAATTTCCTTAGACCTGTACCTGTGGTAACTCTTGCACCAAACATGTTAATTTTGTGTATCTTCTCAAGTTGCCAGTAGCAGCATTTCACGTTTAAGTGCAGGCATTCTCACTTTCAACTGTAATTCACTGAATACTAGAACTTTTTACTGTTTATGTTTACATACTCACTCTTAGAAATTTTCTGTGGTTTGCTGGTTTCTCTATTCCCCTACTCTCTTCTTTCTGTAAATACAGAGTGTCTGGGTTAAGTATGTAATTACAGTATATAAAATTTAATAACTTGAGAATTAGTTGAGATATTTATTGGCAGTTTGTTTCTCAGAATGTTTTTTACACACCTAATACAACTTGATATGCACACCATTAGTGGTACAACAGACATCTAACTTGTATTCCACTTCTCTCCAAGTGTTCTGCAGCACTGTAGGCATAACATTTGCGGTAGCTGCACCAATGCGATGGCGCAGATGTGGTAGATCACGAACTGGCGTCTGGTACACTTGATTCTTGACAAACCCCTACAGATTGACCTATGAGCCCTCTGCTTGAAGGACTCTTGGATTAATTCAATGGTAGCCTCCGGAACTACGTCCTTGGCATGGTGGCTCGACATCGACAGCAAGCTCCCAGGTTCCTGAAGGCATCAGTCCAATTTCTCAATTGTTATGTAAGTGTGAACATCGTCAGTTGGTAACAGTCCATAGTCATGCCAAAATCTACGTTGTACCAGTGTAACAGATTCTAGCTCCACAAGAGAAAGCACACAGAACACCTTCTGCTCTGGGCTCCATATGGCTACTGGCATGCACATTTCTTGTGAACAATACAGTTACGCGCATGCGCACGTGGTATCACCTGCTGCAAGTGAACACAGAAAAGGTTTTGAACTACTTTACTTGTAGAAACAAACCACCAATAAATATCTCCATTACTTCTCAAATTATTAAATTTTACTGTATATTATTATACCTTTAACCTGGACACCTTGTATTCGATTTCTGTCAACAAACACAAGAGGAAATTAACACTTTGAGAACCACCTTTGAGAGCAATGGTTACAGCAAAGCTTTAATCTCTACGGGTCTGAAACCGACACATGATCAGACGTCTGTTAAGTTTTACAAAATGTAAGAGGAACTGCTGTCCGGCCCCGTGGTGTACAGGCAAATGCATCCGCCTGTCACCCATTGGCCCCGGGTTCGACTCCCGGCTGGGTCAGGGGTTTCTAATTGTAAATTATTAATATCCCTGGTCTGGGGACTGGGTGTTTGTGTCGTTCTTAACGTTCCTTTCCTCACATTCAATACTCTAGGCTTCCTCCATTCCAATTATATGCAGGCTCATATCAGATGGTGCAAGTAGGGGCAAAAAAGTAGGTCGACGCCCCGAACAAATAGCAGTATTTTAGAAAAAAAAAAAAAGAACTGCTTGCCTACTTTACATACATTACACGACTGATTGAATTGCTAAAATGTTACATAGGTACAATATATGAACTCCATTTGGAACTTCAGTTAAGATTAGGCAACTCCTGTGACCAACTAAGGACAGTTTGCCTAAATTGCAACTTCCCTGAACTTGTGGCAACGTTTATACTGGGAAACTTCAAGAACGATATGTACTCGCATCAAAGAACATAACAGGTGTATACGACTCAACCAAGCAGATAAATCAGCTGTTGCTGATCATGCTTTAACACCTGGTCATGATGTCATGTTGCAAGGAGTGGATGTTCTTGCCCGTATAAAACAATATGGCCCCATAAACATTCAGGTAGGCGGTTGAAATATGTAAACACCCAGATAATTTCGACCGTGATACCGGCTACGACCTCAGTGAATCATGGCTACCTATTATCAGTACCATCACTGTTGCCATTTGTTGTCCCCAGCATGGGGCTGAAACGACATCCCTTTTACATCTTCAGGCACCATTTTAAGTTGCTTGTTGCTTTCTCTTACAAACCTTTGATGCATTATGTTTCATTTTGTGTTTTCTTGTGATGAAGAAACACATTGAAAGTGTTTATATAGTTCATTACATGGCATAAACCTAAAATATACATCATGAATAAATTAGCACAAGCCAAGTGGTTGCAACATTACTAGTAACTTAACAGTATGAAGAATAATATTTTTTTTATTTGGCAGTCAAAAGAGGGCATGCCATGAATGCTCAGATTAGGAAAGAGAACATTTTGGAACCTCACTAGGGACATTTGAGCATTCATGAGGAGACAGCAATAGGTTATAAGTACAGGGAGTTTGGAAAGTCACTGTACGGTGTCGGAAATGCTATCCATGAACAGTTAGACATGTCTGAATACGCTTAATTTTATTGGAAAAACACTTTCCTTGTGATATATTTCTTATGTATGCAGTTTTAAGGCATAAAAAATATACTACAGATTTTGCTGCTGCCCACAGTTTTGGTCTTGCTAGAGACCATCATCAGTCAAAATCATAAAGTTAAGGCAAGACATAAATTCTCCTTCTTCTTTCTGATGAGGCCTGCTAAGGACCACGTTCCAACTTCAATTCAGTTCTTATAATAAATAAAATTTATAAAATAATAGTGTGTTGTGGACATTCAGTGCAAGACAAATAAAGAGTTGAATGATAAACACTCATCACGATCGCACTTGTTTTAGTGTTCTTGTTCTAGCAAGACCAAAACTAGTTTCAAATATATGTAACATTTTTAAGTTTATTAAATGTATTAAATAGGTAGAAACCTTTAGCCTTTGTTTTACGTTATATTGCTCTTCAATATGGAATAATGTGAAACTTATTACCTATGGAGTATGTTTTTCAAAGAAGAAAGGGTGCACTGTCTGGATACTGCAACCTACACTTCAATTTTCAGATCATACAAGCATTTATCCTGACCTTCTCCTCCAATAACATGTCCCATCTTTTGTAGGTCTACAAGGAGCAACCACACTGCAGCACCTTATTCTGGACAGGAACAACATTCAAAACATTACCTCCCAAGATTGTGTGTTGATGGGTAACTTGAGGGATTTGTACCTGGAGAGCAATAGAATTAAACATATCTACTTCGTGAAATATCTCAAGAGTCTGGAGCGGCTGTTTTTGGCTAACAACAAGATTGATGTATGTACAGTTTACTGTTATTGTGTTACAATATCACTTGAAAGTATTCTGATAACTTTTCATATTTAAATGAATTAAGCAGTTCTTTTTTGACAAGTAAGTGAAAAGAGATATTATTTTTCGAACTGTTGTGAATCATCATCATTATCTGCAGTTTCCAGCTGTTGGCCAGGTCTGCTTTCTGTTGTGAATAAAGATTTTTATTATTGATTTCTTACTATTGAAAGAGCACACTTTACAAACATTTCAGAATTATTTTTATACTAACGGAACACAGCTTTGTAAAATACAAACTCACGAGCTTCCCTCTGCCAGCCAATAAGTATATTTAAAAACCTTATTCTTCACTCATCAGAGAACCCAACTTGTATTAACACATACTATATCTTTGCTATTGTGCTGATCAGCTGATCAACTGTACTCAGAGTAGTCAGATACCTGAAATCAAACTACAGGACTGATGTGCAATCATGAAATCAACAAGCTCATATTCTACAAGTTATAGACTTCGTTTCAAAATATGCTTATTATTATGTTGACATCATAGTGCAATTTGTTAATGCGTGCCTTAATATATATACACAGACTGAAACTTACAGTACCGAGCAAGCTATGAGCTTGTATTTGAGAGATGATGGGTTCGAACCCCACTGTCGGCAGCCCTAAAGATGGTTTTCCATGATTTCCCATTTTACGCCAGGCAAATGCTGGGGCTGTAATCTCTCTTAAGGCCACGGTCGATTCCATTCCTAGCCTTTTTCTATCCCATCGCCACTGTAAGACCTGCCTCTGTTGGTGTAATGTAAAATAAATAGAAAAACTTAGTTTATTTATTTATACCACTTCTTTCAATTTCATTATATTTTCACCATTTTTTTTCATTCTTAGCAATTTAATAAAAATCTCTGCATGACACTGAAGAAAAATTTACAGAAATGAAGAGTTTAGACCTAATCAAGTCAACAGGACATAATATTTCTCACAGTTGACAATTTCACATGAAGATGCGGAGGACTCGGGCTACCTCAGGTAGCTGTCTGCTATTATGTGTCTTATTCACCAGGATGGACAACCCGAGAAGTACAAACAATAAAGTGAAAACCCAATTTTAAAAATCTACAAACTCACACCACATAAAGAAACCAAGGAGTGAAGAAATCTATCCTTTTTGGAAGAAAGAATAAGAGCTCTTGGTACTTATCAGAGGTGGAAACACTGGCGTATTTCTCTCAAGGTTCGAAATACAGGACAATTTCCGTCTCTGATAGGAACTGTCGGGGGTGCAAGTCATTTAACATGAATATCATACTGTCCCGTAAAATTCAGGGCATCTGACAACCCTGACTGTACTGGGTAAGAACCAGGATACAATGAACAGGAGGTGAATGTTTCACTGCGAAGTATGA